>NC_040888.2:15738264-15998264 GCF_900634795.4 Betta splendens | reverse complement strand
AGAGGAGGGTGTTTCTAGAGCAGCTGGGCAAGGCGCTCGTAACTCCTCTCATCCGCAGAAGGCGCCATCCGCCTCGCGGCGAAGCGTCCGCCTCGCTCGTGCGGACGCTTCAGAAGGGGGTTCGGGACCCCCGTGCGGGTCCTCCACCCGCTCCCTGTCCTGCTCTTCCGGACTCGGGGCAGCAGGAGCAGCAGAAGCAGCAGCAGCGGGAGCACCAGCGGCAGCAGCGGCGGCAGCGGCAGGCCCTCACCGCAGACCTCGTCTGGGGTGAAGACGGGGACGACGAGGGTGACGGAGGAGAACACGACGCCCTCGGTTCCGCTGCTAGCGACCGGGCGCAAAAGGGCAAGAGGAAAAGGTGTCAAATTTTTCCGCGCGCGAGGGACCGCAAAACAAACAACGTTTGCCATTGGTGCGAGAGATACATCTGCCACAGTCATTTGCTCTTCTGCTGCTCAGACTGTGCCCCTCGCTCCTGAAGATAATTTGTTTGTTCATTAGAAAATTAAATAATAATAATAATAATAATAATAATATTTCGTGTGTTTTATACTATTGTTGATGTTTTTGTTGTTGTCAGTGTAGTAACACTATTTACAAACAAAGTGTAATATGTAAAAGAAAAATAATTAATAAAATAAAGCAAAAGCCTTTTGAATTTGGGTATTTTTTTTTTCTCCAACCTGGGATTTTCTCCAACCTGGAGACAACAAGTTTCCAACTTGGAAACACACAAAGTCATGGCCCTCCTTGTATTCCCACACACACACACACACACACACACACACACACACACACACACACACACACACACACACACACACACACACACAATCACACACACACACACACACACAGATTCTCCAGACAGAGATTCTCCATCCTCCAACCTGTAGATCCTCCTAACCTGCACTTTCTGTGTCCTCGTGGGGTCCAGCGAGACCCCCGCCTCCCTCCTCCTAACCTGCACTTTCTGTGTCCTCGTGGGGTCCGACGTGACCCTCGCCTCCCTCCTCCCGACCTGCACTTTCTGTGTCCTCGTGGGGTCCGACGTGACCCCCACCTCCCTCCTCCAAACCTGCACGTTCGCTTTCCTCCTGGGGTCCGGCGTGACCCCCGCCTCCCTCCTCCCAACCTGCACTTTCTGTGTCCTCGTGGGGTCCGGCGTAACCCTCGCCTCCCTCCTCCTAACCTGCACGTTCGGTGTCCTCGTGGGGTCCGGAGTGACCCCCGCCTCCCTCCTCCAAACCTGCACATTCACTTTCCTCCTGGGGTCCAGCGTGACCCCCGCCTCCCTCCTCGCAACCTGCACTTTCTGTGTCCTCGTGGGGTCCAACGTGACCCCCGCCTCCCTCCTCCCAACCTGCACTTTCTGTGTCCTCGTGGGGTCCGACGTGACCCCCTCCTCCCTCCTCCCAACCTGCACTTTCTGTGTCCTCGTGGGGTCTTGCGTGACCCCCACCTCCCTCCTCCAAACCTGCACGTTCGCTTTCCTCCTGGGGTCCGGCGTGACCCCCACCTCTCTCCTCCAAACCTGCACTTTCTGTGTCCTCGTGGGGTCCGGCGTGACCCCCACCTCCCTTCTCCAAACCTGCACGTTCGCTTTCCTCCTGGGGTCCGGCGTGACCCCTACCTCCCTCCTCCAAACCGGCACGTTCTGTGTCCTCGTGGGGTCCGGCGTGACCCCCACCTCTCTCCTCCTAACCTGCACTTTCTGTGTCCTCGTGGGGTCTGGCGTGACCCCCTCCTCCCTCCTCCCAACCTGCACTTTCGGTGTCCTTGTGGGGTCCCCCCGACCACCACCCCCCCCCCCACTGCACATCCTCACCCACTTGTGGGGTCAGATGTAAAACCCTCCGTTGCCCTCGTGGGGTCTAAAAATGAGAGCTGCGTGAGGGTTAAGACAGCCTCATAAAGGCCAGTGTGGGGGCTGATCGCTACCTACAGGCCAAACAGACGCAACACAGCTCCAACGCGCTAAAAACCCAGAGATACCGCGCTGAAAATGCAAACAGATTGCCGTAAAGGCTGACACAATGAAGTGCTACGACTGTATAAATAAATGCAACATTAACTGAACATTCAGTTAATTGGCTTTGCTTGCAAGCAGGACTGTTATATTATATCATTGCGTGTTGGATTAGTGTAGAAAGTCTAAACCTGAGCCAAATGTGCACAGTTAATACAAAATAATGCAATAAAGCTTTTTCTACTATTGAAGCAAAAGGACAAAGTAGAACATCATTCTATGATTAAGAAATAATTAAATTAAATTAAAAAATATTGTATTTAAACATAAAGATAAGTCTCTTAAGTCAATATGAAGAGCCTAATCCAATAATTGTTCATTGTTCATTGCAAGGGTCACTCCTTGTAACACCATGTTCTGTTATGGTGCATTACCCACAATGCATTGAAACACTTTTCCATTCATTTCAATGGGACAAAAAATGTTGAAAAAAGCCTAATAACTTGCAAAATATGAAACATATGAATGAGAAAAATAATAGCACACTTCTCCTTAAAAAGCTGAACATTTTGATATTGGAATGGTTTCTGTAGCTCGAACGATGCGAGCGGAGTTAGATGCGGAAAAACGTACGGAAGAACTAAAGATAATAATAATTGCTGCCGCAACGATGACAAACGCTGATTAAGCTGCTGACGTAAACAAGTTGACTACGTCCAAAAGTTGACTACGGCAAAACGATTAAAACGATGAAAACGAGAAAACGTTGACAAAGATTAAAACGATGACAAAAGATGGCGATTAAAAAGATGATGATTCAAAAGATGACCAAGGTCATACTAAGACAAGATTAAAAATGACAAGGACTCAAAAGCTGACCAAGGTAAAAAGATGTCAAAGATTAAAAAGTTGACCAGAGTGCATTGTTGACAATCATAAATAAGCTGACTAGCTTTTTGATTTGAAGAAAGTATTTGTAAATAAATACCTGCGTAGTAGTTTAATAACTAGTAAAAATTTACCAGTCAGAAACAAAAATCTTGCCATTTAGGGTAATAAATTACATTGGTGCTTTTATTTTAAAAGGATTTAGAGGTTGTGTGTGAGTGATTACTAAACTATAAAATGGTCATTAGATAGTCATAATTTATCATTCAATAGCAAGAATAGCCCTATTAAAGCCTTTCAGAATAAAAGCACCCTAATAAGTTTGAGTGGCTATTTACTGAACTCTAAAATAGTCTCATTAACGATTGGTAAGTTTTCAGAACCAGAAATTTTCTAATCAATCTTGCCATTATAGGTAATAAATTGTAAATGGTGCTTTTATTTTGAAAGGATTTAGAGGAAATGTGTGGGGGTAATAGCGTAACTGTCAATTAGTCTTTAAATAATCATAATTACCCATTCAAAGGCAAAAACAGTGCAGTTAAAGCTAATAATTGGCATTGGTGCTTTTATTTTGAAAGGATCTAGAGGAAGCATGTGTGGGTAAATACTAAACTGTTAATCTATCTTTAAATAGTCATAATTACCCATCTAAAAGCAGAAATATTGCTATTAAAGCTAATTATTTGGCTTGGTGCTTTAATTTTGAAAGGATTTAGAGGAAGTGTGTGCTTAATTACTACACAATCCAATAGTGTAGTTGAGTAACCAGTAATAAGCATGGAACTGCTGTGCATCAGGAGTTTGACCTGTCAGTGACATCTGCAGCTGCGCCGTCGCCATGGAGATGAAAGGCGGGAAAATCAGGCTCACTCTGCTCTGTAAAAGCAGAGTTTCACCCTGTATAAACAGGCTTGTTCCAGCTAAACCATGATAGTTATCACAAAGATTATTTCATTTTACGAGTCCCAAGGCTTCAATGAGCAAATGGTGTGAATTTTATGTTTGAGGACAAAAGCTTGTAGCCACAGTGGCAATTTCAAAATACGTCTCCTCTGTTTTTCTCCCCAGACGTCTGCCAAAAATTATCATTAGAGTCAATGGGAGAATTTCAGGATCTCTCTGCACTTTGAGGTCGATATCGACTAAAGTATAGGTATGAGGGTATATCCAGACACATCATTAGAAAGAAGACAAGTATGACTACGATTTAGTGAAGTAATTACGTTGATAGAGTAAAAATTGTGGCTGTAGTGACAAGTTAGAGACAGAAGTTCTGTCTTAAAAAAGCGCACCTTCTCACTGTAGCTGTGACATCACGCACTCTAGCAGACGCAATACACACTAATGGAAAAGCTGAAAATTTAACAAAAACCACACGATATTTAAATGCTCACAAGTCGAAAACTATAAAAGATAAAAGGACGCTGATTTACACGGAGAGCGTTGAAAGATGATAGACGCTTTTGACGTTGAAATGACGTTTCTACGCCAAAGTATGACGATGATAGACGCTGATGAAAAGAGGGAAGTTGACAGAAAGTTGAACGATGATTCCCAAAGACGACCATTATAAAAAAACAACGAAAAACGTTGAATAACGTTAAAAGTTGAAAAGCTGAAAACGTGAAAAGTAATAGCCTGCATCGTCTAATGATGATGCACGTTTAGAACGGTGAACGATGATTCTACGATGAAGCGTTGAGAAGTAGATAGCGACCGAAAAACAGGGCGAAATAATAAGAATAATAATGATAAAGAGCGAAGATCTCAATAGTGTGAGAGCTGTTCAGCTCTCCCACTAATAACTAGAAAAAGTAATTTCTCGAGAAATTACGTGGGAGAGCTGATCTGCTGCCGCAACGATGACAAACGCTGATTAAGCTGCTGACGTCAAAAAGTTGACTACGTCCAAAAGTTGACTACGGCAAAACGATGAAAACGAGAAAACGATGACAAAGGTTAAAACGATGACAAAAGATGGCGATTAAAAAGATGATAATTAAAAAGATGACCAAGGTCATACTAAGACAAGATTAAAATATGACAATGACTCAAAAGTTGACCAAGGTAAAAAGATGTCAAAGATTAAAAAGTTGACCAGAGTGCATTGTTGACAATCATAAATAAGCTGACTATCTTTTTGATTTGAAGAAAGTATTTGTAAATAATTACCTAACTGTATAATAGTTTAATAACTAGTAGAAATGTATTAGTCAGAAACGAAAATCTTGCCATTTAAGGTAATAAATTACATTGGTGCTTTTATTTTGAAAGGAGTTAGAGGTTGTGTGTGGGCAATTACTAAACTATAAAATAGTCATTAGATAGTCATAATTTATCATTCAATAGCAAGAATAGCCCTATTAAAGCAAAAGATTTAGATTTAACCCTTTCAGAATAAAAGCACCCTAATAAGTTTGAGTGGCTATTTACTGAACTCTAAAGTAGTCTCATTAACGATTGATTAGTATTCAGAACCACAAACTTTCTAATCAATCTTGCCATTAAAGGTAAAAAATTGTAATTGGTGCTTTTATTTTGAAAGAATTTAGAGGAAATGTGTGGGGGTAATAGTGTAGCTGTCAATTAGTCTTTAAATAATCATAATTACCCATTCAAAGGCAAAAACAGTGCAGTTAAAGCTAATAATTGGCATTGGTGCTTTTATTTTGAAAGGATGTAGAGGAAGCATGTGTGGGTAATTACTAAACTGTTAATCTATCTTTAAATAGTCATAATTACCCATCTAAAAGCAGAAATACTGCTATTAAAGCTAATTATTTGGCTTGGTGCTTTTATTTTGAAAGGATTTAGAGGAAGTGCGTGCTTAATTACTACACAATCCAATAGTGTAGTTGACTAATCAGTAACAAGCATGGAACTGCTCTGTACACTGAGCATCAGCAGTTTGACCTGTCAGTCAAATCTGCAGCTGCGCCGTCGCCATGGAGACGAAAGGCGGGAAAATCAGGCTCACTCTGCTCTGTAAAAGCAGAGTTTCACCCTGTATAAACACGCTTGTTCCAGCTATAGCATAATAGTTATCACAAAAATTATTTCATTTTACGAGTCCCAAGGCTTCAATGAGCAAATGGTGTGAATTTTATGTTTGAGGAGAAAAGCTTGTAGCCACAGTGGCAATTTCAAAATACGTCTCCTCTGTTTTTCTCCCCAGCCGTCTGCCAAAAATTATCATTAGAGTCTATGGGAGAATTTCAGGATGTCTCTGCGCTTTGAGGTCGATAGCGGCTAAAGTATAGGTCTGAGGGTATAGCCAGACACATCATTAGAAAGAAGACAAGTATGACTACGATTTAGTAAAGTAATTACGTTGATAGAGTAAAAATGTGTGCAGTTAAAGCTAATAATTGGCATTGGTGCTTTTATTTTGAAAGGATGTAGAGGAAGCATGTGTGGGTAATTACTAAACTGTTAATCTATCTTTAAATAGTCATAATTACCCATCTAAAAGTAGAAATATTGCTATTAAAGCTAATTATTTGGCTTGGTGCTTTTATTTTGAAAGGATTAAGAGGAAGTGTGTGCTTAATTACTACACAATCCAATATTGTAGTTGCGTAAACAATAATAAGCATGGAACTGCTCTATACACAGAGCATCAGCAGTTTTGACCTGTCAGTCAAATCTGCAGCTGCGCCGTCGCCATGGAGACGAAAGGCGGGAAAATCAGGCTCACTCTGCTCTGTAAAAGCAGAGTTTCACCCTGTATAAACACGCTTGTTCCAGCTATAGCATAATAGTTATCACAAAAATTATTTCATTTTACGAGTCCCAAGGCTTCAATGAGCAAATGGTGTGAATTTTATGTTTGAGGACAAAAGCTTGTAGCCACAGTGGCAATTTCAAAATACGTCTCCTCTGTTTTTCTCCCCAGCCGTCTGCCAAAAATTATCATTAGAGTCTATGGGAGAATTTCAGGATGTCTCTGCGCTTTGAGGTCGATAGCGGCTAAAGTATAGGTCTGAGGGTATAGCCAGACACATCATTAGAAAAAAGACAAGTATGACTACGATTTAGTGAAGTAATTACGTTGATAGAGTAAAAATGTGTGCAGTTAAAGCTAATAATTGGCATTGGTGCTTTTATTTTGAAAGGATGTAGAGGAAGCATGTGTGGGTAATTACTAAACTGTTAATCTATCTTTAAATAGTCATAATTACCCATCTAAAAGTAGAAATATTGCTATTAAAGCTAATTATTTGGCTTGGTGCTTTTATTTTGAAATGATTAAGAGGAAGTGTGTGCTTAATTACTACACAATCCAATATTGTAGTTGCGTAAACAATAATAAGCATGGAACTGCTCTGTACACAGAGCATCAGCAGTTTTGACCTGTCAGTCAAATCTGCAGCTGCGCCGTCGCCATGGAGACAAAAGGCGGGAAAATCAGGCTCAATCTGCTCTGTGAAAGCAGAGTTTCACCCTGTATAAACAGGCTTGTTTCAGCTAAACCATGATAGTTATCACAAAAATTATTTCATTTTACGAGTCCCAAGGCTTCAATGAGCAAATGGTGTGAATTTTATGTTTAAGGACAAAAGCTTGTAGCCACAGTGGCAATTTCAAAATATGTCTCCTCTGTTTTTCTCCCCAGACGTCTGCCAAAAATTATCATTAGGGTCTATGGGAGAGTTTCGGGATCTCTCTGCACTTTGAGGTTGATAGCGACTAAAGTATAGGTCTGAGGGTAAAGCCAAACACATCATTAGAAAGAAGATAATTATGACTACGATTTAGTGAAATAATTACACTGATAAAGTAGAAATTGTGGCTGTAGTGACAAGTTAGAGACAGAAGTTCTGTCTTAAAAAAGCGCACCTTCTCACTGTAGCTGTGACATCACGCACTCTAGCAGACGCAATACACACTAATGGAAAAGCTGAAAATTTAACAAATACCACACGATATTTAAACGCTCACAAGTCGAAAACTATAAAAGATATGAGGACGCTGATTTACACGGAGAACGTTGAAAGATGATAGACGCTTTTGACCTTGAAATGACGTTTCTACGCCAAAGTATGACGATGATAGACGCTGATGAAAAGGGGCAAGTTGACAAAAAGTTGAACGATGATTCCCATAGACGACCATTATAAAAAAACGACGAAAAACGTTGAATAACGTTAAAAGTTGAAAAGCTGAAAACGTGAAAAGTAATAGCCCCCATCTCCTAAAGACGACACACGTTTAGAAAGTTGAACGACGATTCTACGACGAAGCGTTGAGACGATGAAAGCGACCGAAAAACGGGGCGAAATAATAATAAGAAAAACAAGAAAAAGTAATTTCTCGAGAAATTACGTGGGAGAGCTGATCTGCTGCCGCAACGATGACAAACGCTGATTAAGCTGCTGACGTCAAAAAAGTTGACTACGTCCAAAAGTTGACTACGGCAAAGCGATGAAAACGAGAAAACGTTGACAAAGAATAAAACTATGACAAAAGATGGCGATTAAAAAGATGATGATTAAAAAGATGACCAATGTCATACTAAGACAAGATTAAAATATGACAATGATTCAAAAGTTGACCAAGGTAAAAAATAAATCAAAGATTAAAAAGTTGACCAGAGTGCATTGTTGACAATCATAAATAAGCTGACTAGCTTTTTAATTTAAGGAAGTATTTGTAAATAATTACCTGTGTAATAGTTTAATAACTAGTAAAAATTTACCAGTCAGAAACAAAAATCTTGCCATTTAAGGTAATAAATTACATTGGTGCTTTTATTTTGAAAGGATTTAGAGGTTGTGTGTGGGCGATTACTAAACTATAAAATAGTCATTAGATAGTCATAATTTATCATTCAATAGCAACAATAGCCGTATTAAAGCAAAAGATTTAGATTTAGCCCTTTCAGAATAAAAGCACCCTAAT
Organism: Betta splendens; assembly: GCF_900634795.4. Taxonomy (NCBI): domain Eukaryota; kingdom Metazoa; phylum Chordata; class Actinopteri; order Anabantiformes; family Osphronemidae; genus Betta; species Betta splendens. Next base: position 15,989,503 of record NC_040888.2, on the reverse strand, counting down.
AAGTTTGAGTGGCTATTTACTGAACTCTAAAGTAGTCTCTATAACGATTGGCAAGTATTCAGAACCACAAATTTTCTAATCAATCTTGCCATTAAAGGTAATAAATTGTAATTGTTGCTTTTATTTTGAAAGGATTTAGAGGAAATGTGTGGGGGTAATAGCGTAACTGTCAATTAGTCTTTAAATAATCATAATTAACCATTCAAAGGCAAAAACAGTGCAGTTAAAGCTAATAATTGGCATTGGTGCTTTTATTTTGAAAGGATTTAGAGGAAGCATGTGTGGGTAATTACTAAACTGTTAATCTATCTTTAAAAAGTCATAATTATCCATCTAAAAGCAGAAATACTGCTATTAAAGCTAATTATTTGGCTTGGTGCTTTTATTTTGAAAGGATTTAGAGGAAGTGCGTGCTTAATCACTACACAATCCAATAGTGTGGTTGACTAATCAGTAACAAGCATGGAACTGCTCTGTACACTGAGCATCAGCAGTTTGACCTGTCAGTCAAATCTGCAGCTGCGCCGTCGCCATGGAGACAAAAGGCGGGAAAATCAGGCTCATTCTGCTCTGTAAAAAGCAGAGTTTCACCCTGTATAAACAGGCTTGTTCCAGCTAAACCATAATAGTTATCACAAAGATTATTTCATTTTTCGAGTCCCAAGGCTTCAATGAGCAAATGGTGTGAATTTTATGTTTGAGGACAAACGTTTGTAGCCACAGTCGCAATTTCAAAATATGTTTCCTCCTTGTTTTTCTCCAGACGTCTGCCAAAAATTATCATTAGAGTCTATGGGAGAATTTCAGGATCTCTCTGTGCTTTGAGGTCGATAGCGACTAAAGTATAAGTCTGAGGGTAAAGCCAGACACATCATTAGAAAGAAGACAAGTATGACTACGATTTAGTGAAGTAATTATGTTGATAGAGTAAAAATTGTGGCTGTAGTGACGAGTTAGAGACAGAAGTTCTGTCTTAAAAATGCGCACCTTCTCACTGTAGCTGTGACATCACGCACTCTAACTGACCCAATACACACTAATGGAAAAGCTGAAAATTTAACAAAAACCACACCATATTTAAACGCTCACGAGTCAAAAAGTATAGAAGATACGACAACGCTGATTTACGAGGAGAAAGTTGAGCGATGATGGACGCTTTTGAAGTTGAAATGACGTTTCTACGCCAAAGTATGACGATGATAGACGCTGATGAAAAGAGGGAAGTTGACAAAAAGTTTAACGATGATTCCCATAGACGACCATTATAAAAAAACGATGAAAAAAGTTGAATAACGTTAAAAGTTGAAAAGCTGAAAACATAAAAAGTAATAGCCCACATCTCCTAAAGATGACACACGTTTAGAAAGTTGAACGACGATTCTACGATGAAGCGTTAAAAAGTAGATAGCAATCAAAAAAAGGGCGGAATAAGTAGAAGAATAATAATAATAACTAGAAAAAGTAATTTCTCGAGAAATTACGTGGGAGAGCTGATCTGCTGCCGCAGCGATGACAAACGCTGATTAAGCTGCTGACGTCAAAAAGTTGACTACGGCAAAACGATGAAAACGATGAAAACGAGAAAACGTTGACAAAGATTAAAACGATGACAAAAGATGGCGATTAAAATGATGATGATTAAAAAGATGACCAAGGTCATACTATGACAATATTAAAGAGATGACAATGATTCAAAAGTTGACCAAGGTTAAAAGATGTCAAAGATTAAAAGGTTGACCAATGTGCATTGTTGACAATCATAAATAAGCTGACTATCTTTTTGATTTGAAGAAAGTATTTGTAAATAATTACCTGTGTAATATTTTAATAACTAGTAGAAATTTACCAGTCAGAAACAAAAATCTTGCCATTTAGGTAATAAATTACATTGGTGCTTTTATTTTGAAAGGATTTAGAGGTTGTGTGTGGGCGATTACTAAACTATAAAATAGTCATTAGATAGTCATAATTTATCATTCAATAGCAAGAATAGCCCTATTAAAGCAAAAGATTTAGATTTAGCCCTTTCAGAATAAAAGCACCCTAATAAGTTTGAGTGGCTATTTACTGAACTCTAAAGTAGTCCCATTAACGATTGGTAAGTATTCAGAACCACAAATTTTTTTAATCAATCTTGCCATTAAAGGTAATAAATTGTAATTGGTGCTTTTATTTTGAAAGGATTTAGAGGAAATGTGTGGGGGTAATAGCATAACTGTCAATTAGTCTTTAATTACCCATTCAAAAGCAAAAACAGTGCAGTTAAAGCTAATAATTGGCATTGGTGCTTTTATTTTGAAAGGATGTAGAGGAAGCACGTGTGGGTAATTACTAAACTGTTAATCTATCTTTAAATAGTCATAATTACCCATCTAAAAGTTGAAATATTGCTATTAAAGCTAATTATTTGGCTTGGTGCTTTTATTTTGAAAGGATTAAGAGGAAGTGTGTGCTTAATTACTACACAATCCAATAGTGTAGTTGAGTAATCAGTAATAAGCATGGAACTGCTGTCTACACTGAGCATCAGCAGTTTGACCTGTCAGTGACATCTGCAGCTGCGCCGTCGCCATGGAGACAAAAGGCGGGAAAATCAGGCTCACTCTGCTCTGTAAAAGCAGAGTTTCACCCTGTATAAACAGGCTTGTTCCAGCTAAACCATGATAGTTATCACAAAAATTATTTCATTTTACGAGTCCCAAGGCTTCAATGAGCAAATGGTGTGAATTTTATGTTTAAGGACAAAAGCTTGTAGCCACAGTGGCAATTTCAAAATATGTCTCCTCTGTTTTTCTCCCCAAACGTCTACCGAAAATTATCATTAGAGTCTATGGGAGAATTTCGGGATCTCTCTGCACTTTGAGGTTGATAGCGACTAAAGTATAGGTCTGAGGGTATAGCCAGACACATCATTAGAAAGAAGACAAGTATGACTACGATTTAGTGAAGTAATTATGTTGATAGAGTAAAAATTGTGGCTGTAGTGACGAGTTAGAGACAGAAGTTCTGTCTTAAAAAAGCGCACCTTCTCACTGTAGCTGTGACATCACGCGCTCTAACAGAGCCAATACACACTAATGGAAAAGCTGAAAATTTAACAAAAACCACACGATATTTAAACGCTCACAAGTCGAAAACTATAAAAGATACGAGGACGCTGATTTACACGGAGAACGTTGAAAGATGATAGACGCTTTTGACGTTGAAATGACGTTTCTACGCCAAAGTATGACGATGATAGACGCTGATGAAAAGAGGGAAGTTGACAGAAAGTTGAACGATGATTCCCATAGACGACCATTATAAAAAAACGACGGAAAACGTTGAATAACGTTAAAAGTTGAAAAGCTGAAAACGTGAAAAGTAATAGCCTGCATCGTCTAACGATGACGCACGTTTAGAACGTTGAACGATGATTCTGCGATGAAGCGTTGAGAAGTAGATAGCGACCGAAAAACGGGGCGAAATAATAAGAATAACTAGAAAAAGTAATTTCTCGAGAAATTACGTGGGAGAGCTGATCTGCTGCGGCAACGATGACAAACGCTGATTAAGCTGCTGACGTCAAAAAGTTGACTACGGCAAAACGATGAAAACGATGAAAACGAGAAAACGTTGACAAAGATTAAAACGATGACAAAAGATGGCGATTAAAAAGATGATGATTAAAAAGATGACCAAGGTCATACTATGACAATATTAAAGAGATGACAATGATTCAAAAGTTGACCAAGGTTAAAAGATGTCAAAGATTAAAAGGTTGACCAATGTGCATTGTTGACAATCATAAATAAGCTGACTATCTTTTTGATTTGAAGAAAGTATTTGTAAATAATTACCTAACTGTGTAATATTTTAATAACTAGTAGAAATTTACCAGTCAGAAACAAAAATCTTGCCATTTAGGTAATAAATTACATTGGTGCTTTTATTTTGAAAGGATTTAGAGGTTGTGTGTGGGCGATTACTAAACTATAAAATAGTCATTAGATAGTCATAATTTATCATTCAATAGCAAAAATAGCCCTATTAAAGCAAAAGATTTAGATTTAGAAACGATGATTCCCATAGACGACCATTATAAAAAAACGACGAAAAACGTTAAATAACGTTAAAAGTTGAGAAACAAAAACAAAAATCTTGCCATTTAGGTAATAAATTACATTGGTGCTTTTATTTTGAAAGGATTTAGAGGTTGTGTGTGGGCGATTACTAAACTATAAAATAGTCATTAGATAGTCATAATTTATCATTCAATAGCAAAAATAGCCCTATTAAAGCAAAAGATTTAGATTTAGCCCTTTCAGAATAAAAGCACCCTAATAAGTTTGAGTGGCTATTTACTGAACTCTAAAGTAGTCCCATTAACGATTGGTAAGTATTCAGAACCACAAATTTTTTTAATCAATCTTGCCATTAAAGGTAATAAATTGTAATTGGTGCTTTTAGTTTGAAAGGATTTAGAGGAAATGTGTGGGGGTAATAGCGTAACTGTCAATTAGTCTTTAATTACCCATGCAAAGGCAAAAAACAGTGCAGTTAAAGCTAATAATTGGAATTGGTGCTTTTATTTTGAAAGGATGTAGAGGAAGCACGTGTGGGTAATTACTAAACTGTTAATGTATCTTTAAATAGTCATAATTACCCATCTAAAAGTTGAAATATTGCTATTAAAGCTAATTATTTGGCTTGGTGCTTTTATTTTGAAAGGATTTAGAGGAAGTGTGTGCTTAATTACTACACAATCCAATAGTGTAGTTGAGTAATCAGTAATAAGCATGGAACTGCTGTCTACACTGAGCATCAGCAGTTTGACCTGTCAGTGAAATCTGCAGCTGCGCCGTCGCCATGGAGACGAAAGGCGGGAAAATCAGGCTCACTCTGCTCTGTAAAAGCAGAGTTTCACCCTGTATAAACAGGCTTGTTCCAGCTAAACCATGATGGTTATCACAAAAATTATTTCATTTTACGAGTCCCAAGGCTTCAATGAGCAAATGGTGTGAATTTTATATTTGAGGATAAAAGATTGTAGCCACAGTGGCAATTTCAAAATATGTCTCCTCTGTTTTTCTCCCCAGACGTGTGCCAAAAATTATCATTAGAGTCTATGGGAGAATTTCGGGATCTCTCTGCGCTTTGAGGTTGATAGCGACTAAAGTATAGGTCTGAGGGTATATCCAGACACATCATTAGAAAGACGACAAGTATGACTACGATTTAGTGAAGTAATTACGTTGATAGAGTAAAAATTGTGGTTGTAGTGACGAGTTAGAGACAGAAGTTCTGTCTTAAAAAAACGCACCTTCTCACTGTAGCTGTGACATCACGCACTCTAACTCACCCAATACACACTAATGGAAAAGCTGAAAATTTAACAAAAACCACACGATATTTAAACGCTCACAAGTCGAAAACTATAAAAGATACGAGGACGCTGATTTACACGGAGAACGTTGAAAGATGATAGACGCTTTTGACGTTGAAATGACGTTTCTACGCCAAAGTATGACGATGAAAGACGCTGATGAAAAGAGGGAAGTTGACAGAAAGTTGAACGATGATTCCCATAGACGACCATTATAAAAAAACGACGAAAAACGTTGAATAACGTTAAAAGTTGAAAAGCTGAAAACGTGAAAAGTAATAGCCTGCATCGTCTAACGATGACGCACGTTTAGAACGTTAAACGATGATTTTGCGATGAAGCGTTGAGAAGTAGATAGCGACCGAAAAACGGGGCGAAATAATAAGAATAATAACTAGAAAAAGCATTTCCATAAGAAAATGCACAGTGAATGCTTCCAAGCTGAAAATATTCCTGAAGAGTTGCTGAAAGTAACTGAAACATTTAAAACAGATGAAATAGCTCAATCATGTAAAGCATAGTTGAATGTATCTAAGGAGAAATAGGAATTGATTAAACAGTGCTGAATATTTGCAGAAGAAGCTGAAGTAGTTGAATTTCATATGGAGGAAACACGAAAAAGATTTGCTGAAATTAACAAACTGCTGAAAATCAATTAATAATTTGTTGAATTATAGCCAAATGTATCAAAATGGCTAAATATTGTAATTAAATAGTTTTGATTTCAAGAGCTTAATGAGTAGCTTAACGTTTTGGAAATATTTAATACAGCTTAAATTTGCTTCAGAACAAGTATTTGGATTTAAATTGATAAAAGTTAAAGCTTTGAAGGAAGTGTGTGCAGATAATTGCTGAACAGTAGAATAGTTTCATTAACTGGTTATAATTAACTAGTCAAATTCACAAATGTGATATTTAGGCTAAATAATTAGATTGGTGCTTTTATTTTGAAAGTAATTTGAGGAAGTGTGTGTCCTAAATTGGTAAACTGGGAAAAGCGCTCTATAAGTTGTCCTAAATAACAAAAAAGCAGTCAAAAGCATAAATTAAAAAGGTTTAGAGCTTAGTTAGTTGCACTAAAAGTTTAGTATTCTTATTTTGAAATGACTTACAGGAAGCTTGTGTGAGTAATTGTTAAATTGTTTCATTAACTAGTAATAATAAACCAGTAATAACTGGTATAGACTTATTGCTGATTTACAATTGACCATTCAAAAGCAGAATTTATTCTATCAAAGCAAAAAAATTGGTTTAATGCTTTTATTTTAAAATGATTTAGAGATGTATGTGTTTATAGCTAAACTTTAAAATAGTCTCATTACTTGTCACAATTACCCATTTAAAAACAGAGTTTATGCTATTAAAACTAAATATTTGGATTGGTACTTTTATTTTGAAAGGATATCGAGGACACCTGTGCAGGCAATTTCTAAACATTAAGATTGTCTTATCATCTAGTAACAATACACCAGCTGAACGCAGAAATATTGCCCTTTTTAGCTAAAGATCTGGAATGGGGCTTTTATTTTGAAAGGATTTGGAGAAACTGTGTGTGCAGTATTTTAGTCTAAATAAATAGTCATAATAAACCTGTTGGAAGCAGAAATATTGCTATCTTTAGTTAAAAATCAGGATTTGGGCTTTTATTTTGAAAGGATGTGGAGAAGCTGTGTGTGCTTAATAGCTAAACTGTAAAACAGTCACAATAACCAGTCACGATTACCCATTAAAAAGTATAAATAGTCCTATTAAAGCTAAAAATTTGGATTGGTGCTTTTATTTTAAAAGAATATGAAAAATGTCTGTGCAGGTATTTGCTAAACAGTATATTAGTCTAAATAACTAGTCATAATACACCTGTTGAAAGCAGAACTATTGTTATCTTTAGCGAAAGATCAGGATTGGGGCTTTTATTTTGAAAGGATGTAGAGGGGCTGTACGTGCTTAATAGCTAAACTGTAAAACAGTCACACTAACCAGTCATGATTACCCATTCAAAAGCACAAATAGTGCTATTAAAGCTAAAAATCTGGATTGGTGCTTTTATTTTGAAAGGATTTAGAGGTCGTGTGTGAGTAATTACTAAACTATAAAATAGTCATTAGACAGTCATAATATGTCATTCAATAGCAAGAATTGCCCTATTAAAGGAAAAAATTTAGGTTAAGCCCTTTCAGAATAAAATCACCCTAATAAGTGTGAGTGGTTATTTGCTGAACTCTAAAGTGTCTCATTAACGATTGGTAAGTATTCAGAACCAGAAATGTTCTAATCAATCTTGCCATTAAAGGTAATAAATTGTAATTGGTGCTTTTATTTTGAAAGGATTTAGAGGAAACGTGTGGGGGTAATAGCATAACTGTCAATTAGTCTTTAAAGAATCATAATTAACCATTCAAAGGCAAAAATGGTGCAGTTAAAGCTAATAATTGGCATTGGTGCTTTTATTTTGAAAGGATGTAGAGGAAGCATGTGTGGGTAATTACTAAACTGTTAATCTATCTTTAAATAGTCATAATTACCCATCTAAAAGCAGAAATATTGCTATTAAAGCTAAATATTTGGCTTGGTGCTTTTATTTTGAAAGGATTTAGAGGAAGTGTGTGCTTAATTACTACACAATCCAATAGTGTAGATGAGTAACCAGTAATAAGCATGGAACTGCTCTGTACACTGAGCATCAGCATTTTGTCCTGTCAGTCAAATCTGCAGCTGCGCCGTCGCCATGGAGACGAAAGGCGGGAAAATCAGGCTCACTCTGCTCTGTAAAAGCAGAGTTTCACCCTGTATAAACAGGCTTGTTCCAGCTAAACCATAATAGATATCACAAAAATTATTTCATTTTACGAGTCCCAAGTCTTCAATGAGCAAATGGTGTGAATTTTATGTTTGAGGACAAATGTTTGTAGCCGCAGTCGCAATTTCAAAATACTTCTCCTCTTGTTTTTCTCCCCAGACGTCTGCCGAAAATTATCATTAGAGTCTATGGGAGAATTTCGGGATCTCTCTGCGCTTTGAGGTTGATAGCGACTAAAGTATAGGTCTGAGAGTAAAGCCAGACACATCATTAGAAAGAAGACAAGTATGACTACGATTTACTGAAATAATTACATTGATAGAGTGAAAATTGTGGCTGTAGTGACGAGTTAAAGACAGAAGTTCTATCTTAAAAAAACGTCCCCTTGCACTCTGGCTGTGACATCACGCACTCTAAATAACCCAATACACACTAATGGAAAAGATGAAAATTGACCAAAAACCACCCAATATTTAAACTGCTATAAATCAGAAACTATTAAAGATATTTTAACGATTTCTGGAAGATTAATAGTTGAATAGTTGAAGATTATTTTGTAGTTTAAATGGTGTCTGTAGCCTAAAGTATGTGGAAGTAGTTAAAGCTGAAAGTAGACAAAGCTGAAGAGAATTTGAAAAGTTGTTCCCATTCATTTCAATGGGAAAAAAAAGTTAAAAAAAGCTTAATAACTTGAAAAATATGAAACATATGAATGAGAAAAGTAATAGCACACTTCTCCTTAAAAAGCTGAACATTTTGATATTGGAATCGTTTCTGTAGCTGAAAGTATGCGGGACTAGTTAGATGCAGAAAAACAGGGGGAAGAAAAATAATAATAATAATAATAATAAAGCTTAGAAAAACAATACAGTGAATGCTTTGCAGCATTCACTGTGATAAAGAGCGAAGATCTCAATAGTGTGAGAGCTGTTCAGCTCTCCCACTAATAATAATAATAATAAAGAGCGAAGATCTCAATAGTGTGAGAGCTGTTCAGCTCTCCCACTAATAATAAAGACCGAAGATAACAATAGTGTGAGAGCTGTTCAGCTCTCCCACTAATAATAAAGACCGAAGATAACAATAGTGTGAGAGCTGTTCAGCTCTCCCACTAATAATAAAGACCGAAGATAACAATAGTGTGAGAGCTGTTCAGCTCTCCCTCTAATAATAAAGACCGAAGATAACAATAGTGTGAGAGCTGTTCAGCTCTCCCACTAATAATAAAGACCGAAGATAACAATAGTGTGAGAGCTGTTCAGCTCTCCCACTAATAATAAAGACCGAAGATAACAATAGTGTGAGAGCTGTTCAGCTCTCCCACTAATAAAGAGCGAAGATCTCAATAGTGTGAGAGCTGTTCAGCTCTCCCACTAACTAGAAAAAGTAATTTCTCGAGAAATTACGTGGGAGAGCTGATCTGCTGCCGCAACGATGACAAACGCTGATTAAGCTGCTGACGTCAAAAAGTTGACTACGTCCAAAAAGTTGACTACGGCAAAACGATGAAAACGAGAAAACGATGACAAAGATTAAAACGATGACAAAAGATGGCGATTAAAAAGATGATGATTAAAAAGATGACCAAGGTCATACTAAGACAAGAATAAAATATGACAATGACTCAAAAGTTGACCAAGGTAAAAAGATGTCAAAGATTAAAAAGTTGACCAGAGTGCATTGTTGACAATCACAAATAAGTTTACTATCTTTTTGATTTGAAGAAAGTATTTGTAAATAATTACCTAACTGTGTAATAGTGTAATAACTAGTAGAAATTTACCAGTCAGAAAGGAAAATCTTGCCATTTAAGGTAATAAATTACATTGGTGCTTTTATTTTGAAAGGACTTGGAGGTTGTGTGTGGGCAATTACTAAACTATAAAATAGTCATTAGATAGTCATAATTTATCATTCAATAGCAAGAATAGCCCTATTAAAGCAAAAGATTTAGATTTAGCCCTTTCAGAATAAAAGCACCCTAATAAGTTTGAGTGGCTATTTACTGAACTCTAAAGTAGTCTCATTAACGATTGGTTAGTATTCAGAACCACAAACTTTCTAATCTATCTTGCCATTAAAGGTAAAAAATTGTAATTGGTGCTTTTATTTTGAAAGGATTTAGAGCAAATGTGTGGGGGTAATAGCGTAACTGTCAATTAGTCTTTAGTTACCCATTCAAAGGCAAAAACAGTGCAGTTAAAGCTAATAATTGGCATTGGTGCTTTTATTTTGAAAGGATGTAGAGGAAGCACGTGTGGGTAATTACTAAATTGTTAATCTATCTTTAAATAGTCATAAATACCCATCTAAAAGTTGAAATATTGCTATTAAAGCTAATTATTTGGCTTGGTGCTTTTATTTTGAAAGGATTTAGAGGAAGTGTGTGCTTAATTACTACACAATCCAATAGTGTAGTTGAGTAATCAGTAATAAGCATGGAACTGCTGTCTACACTGAGCATCAGCAGTTTGACCTGTCAGTGAAATCTGCAGCTGCGCTGTCGCCATGGAGACGAAAGGCGGGAAAATCAGGCTCACTCTGCTCTGTAAAAGCAGAGTTTCACCCTGTATAAACAGGCTTGTTCCAGCTAAACCATGATAGTTATCACAAAAATTATTTCATTTTACGAGTCCCAAGGCTTCAATGAGCAAATGGTGTGAATTTTATATTTGAGGATAAAAGCTTGTAGCCACAGTGGCAATTTCAAAATATGTCTCCTCTGTTTTTCTCCCCAGACGTCTGCCGAAAATTATCATTAGAGTCTATGGGAGAATTTCGGGATCTCTCTGCCCTTTGAGGTTGATAGCGACTAAAGTATAGGTCTGAGGGTATATCCAGACACATCATTAGAAAGAAGACAATTATGACTATGATTTAGTGAAATAATTTTGTTGATAGAGTAGAAATTGTGGCTGTAGTGACAAGTTAGAGACAGAAGTTCTGTCTTAAAAAAGCGCACCTTCTCACTGTAGCTGTGACATCACGCACTCTAACTGACCCAATACACACTAATGGAAAAGCTGAAAATTTAACAAAAACCACACGATATTTAAACGCTCACAAGTCAAAAACTATAAAAGATACGAGGACGCTGATTTACACGGAGAACGTTGAAAGATGATAGACGCTTTTGACGTTGAAATGACGTTTCTATGCCAAAGTATGACGATGATAGACGCTGATGAAAAGAGGGAAGTTGACAGAAAGTTGAACGATGATTCCCATAGACGACCATTATAAAAAAACGACGGAAAACGTTGAATAACGTTAAAAGTTGAAAAGCTGAAAACGTGAAAAGTAATAGCCTGCATCGTCTAACGATGACGCACGTTTAGAACGTTGAACGATGATTCTGCGATGAAGCGTTGAGAAGTAGATAGCGACCGAAAAACGGGGCGAAATAAGAATAATAACTAGAAAAAGTAATTTCTCGAGAAATTACGTGGGAGAGCTGATCTGCTGCCGCAACGATGACAAACGCTGATTAAGCTGCTGACGTCAAAAAGTTGACTACGGCAAAACGATGAAAACGATGAAAACGAGAAAACGTTGACAAAGATTAAAACGATGACAAAAGATGACGATTAAAAAGATGATGATTAAAAAGATGACCAAGGTCATACTATGACAATATTAAAGAGATGACAATGATTCAAAAGTTGACCAAGGTTAAAAGATGTCAAAGATTAAAAGGTTGACCAATGTGCATTGTTGATAATCATAAATAAGCTGACTATCTTTTTGATTTGAAGAAAGTATTTGTAAATAATTACCTAACTGTGTAATATTTTAATAACTAGTAGAAATTTACCAGTCAGAAACAAAAATCTTGCCATTTAGGTAATAAATGACATTGGTGCTTTTATTTTGAAAGGATTTAGAGGTTGTGTGTGGGCGATTACTAAACTATAAAATAGTCATTAGATAGTCATAATTCATCATTCAATAGCAAGAATAGCCCTATTAAAGTAAAAGATTTAGATTTAGACCTTTCAGAATAAAAGCACCCTAATAAGTTTGAGTGGCTATTTACTGAACTCTAAAGTAGTCCCATTAACGATTGGTAAGTATTCAGAACCACAAATTTTTTTAATCAATCTTGCCATTAAAGGTAATAAATTGTAATTGGTGCTTTTATTTTGAAAGGATTTAGAGGAAATGTGTGGGGGTAATAGCGTAACTGTCAATTAGTCTTTAATTACCCATTCAAAGGCAAAAACAGTGCAGTTAAAGCTAATAATTGGCATTGGTGCTTTTATTTTGAAAGGATTTAGAGGAAGCACGTGTGGGTAATTACTAAACTGTTAATCTATCTTTAAATAGTCATAATTACGCATCTAAAAGTTGAAATATTGCTATTAAAGCTAATTATTTGGCTTGGTGCTTTTATTTTGAAAGGATTTAGAGGAAGTGTGTGCTTAATTACTACACAATCCAATAGTGTAGTTGAGTAATCAGTAACAAGCATGGAACTGCTGTCTACACTGAGCATCAGCAGTTTGACCTGTCAGTGAAATCTGCAGCTGCGCCGTCGCCATGGAGACGAAAGGCGGGAAAATCAGGCTCACTCTGCTCTGTAAAAGCAGAGTTTCACCCTGTATAAACAGGCTTGTTCCAGCTAAACCATGATAGTTATCACAAAAATTATTTCATTTTACGAGTCCCAAGGCTTCAATGAGCAAATGGTGTGAATTTTATGTTTGAGGATAAAAGCTTGTAGCCACAGTGGCAATTTCAAAATATGTCTCCTCTGTTTTTCTCCCCAGACGTCTGCCGAAAATTATCATTAGAGTCTATGGGAGAATTTCGGGATCTCTCTGCGCTTTGAGGTTGATAGCGACTAAAGTATAGGTCTGAGGGTATATCCGGACACATCATTAGAAAGAAGACAAGTATGACTACGATTTAGTGAAGTAATTATGTTGATAGAGTAAAAATTGTGGCTGTAGTGACGAGTTAGAGACAGAAGTTCTGTCTTAAAAAAGCGCACCTTCTCACTGTAGCTGTGACATCACGCACTCTAACTGACCCAATACACACTAATGGAAAAGCTGAAAATTTAACAAAAACCACACCATATTTAAACGCTCACAAGTCGAAAACTATAAAAGATACGAGGACGCTGATTTACACGGAGAACGCTGAAAGATGATAGACGCTTTTGACGTTGAAATGACGTTTCTACGCCAAAGTATGACGATGACAGAAGCTGACGAAAAGAGGCAAGTTGACAAAAAGTTGAACGATGATTCCCATAGACGACCATTATAAAAAAACGACGAAAAACGTTGAATAACGTTAAAAGTTGAAAAGCTGAAAATGTGAAAAGTAATAGCCCCCATCCCCTAAAGACGACACACGTTTAGAAAGTTGAACGGCGATTCTACGACGAAGCGTTGAGACGATGAAAGCGACCGAAAAACGGGGCGAAATAATAAGAATAATAATAAAGAGCGAAGATATCAATAGTGTGAGAGCTGTTCAGCTCTCCCACTAACTAGAAAAAGTAATTTCTCGAGAAATTACGTGGGAGAGCTGATCTGCTGCCGCAACGATGACAAACGCTGATTAAGCTGCTGACGTCAAAAAGTTGACTACGTCCAAAAAGTTGACTACGGCAAAACGATGAAAACGAGAAAACGATGACAAAGATTAAAACGATGACAAAAGATGGCGATTAAAAAGATGATGATTAAAAAGATGACCAAGGTCATACTAAGACAAGAATAAAATATGACAATGACTCAAAAGTTGACCAAGGTAAAAAGATGTCAAAGATTAAAAAGTTGACCAGAGTGCATTGTTGACAATCATAAATAAGTTGACTATCTTTTTGATTTGAAGAAAGTATTTGTAAATAATTACCTAACTGTGTAATAGTTTAATAACTAGTAGAAATTTACCAGTCAGAAACGAAAATCTTGCCATTTAAGGTAATAATTTACATTGGTGCTTTTATTTTGAAAGGACTTAGAGGTTGTGTGTGGGCAATTACTAAACTATAAAATAGTCATTAGATAGTCCTAATTTATCATTCAATAGCAAGAATAGCCCTATTAAAGTAAAAGATTTAGATTTAGCCCTTTCAGAATAAAAGCACCCTAATAAGTTTGAGTGGCTATTTACTGAACTCTAAAGTAGTCTCATTAACGATTGGTTAGTATTCAGAACCACAAACTTTCTAATCAATCTTGCCATTAAAGGTAAAAAATTGTAATTGGTGCTTTTATTTTGAAAGGATTTAGAGCAAATGTGTGGGGGTAATAGCGTAACTGTCAATTAGTCTTTAATTACCCATTAATAATCATAATTACCCATTCAAAGGCAAAAACAGTGCAGTTAAAGCTAATAATTGGCATTGGTGCTTTTATTTTGAAAGGATGTAGAGGAAGCACGTGTGGGTAATTACTAAACTGTTATTCTATCTTTAAATAGTCATAATTACCCATCTAAAAGTTGAAATATTGCTATTAAAGCTAATTTTTTGGCTTGGTGCTTTTATTTTGAAAGGATTAAGAGGAAGTGTGTGCTTAATTACTACACAATCCAATAGTGTAGTTGAGTAATCAGTAACAAGCATGGAACTGCTGTGTACACTGAGCATCAGCAGTTTGACCTGTCAGCCAAATCTGCAGCTGCGCCGTCGCCATGGAGACAAAAGGCGGGAAAATCAGGCTCACTCTGCTCTGTGAAAGCAGAGTTTTACCCTGTATAAACAGGCTTGTTTCAGCTAAACCATGATAGTTATCACAAAAATTATTTCATTTTACGATTCCCAAGGCTTCAATGAGCAAATGGTGTGAATTTTATGTTTAAGGACAAAAGCCTTTAGCCACAGTCGCAATTTCAAAATACGTCTCCTCTGTTTTTCTCCCCAGACGTCTGCCAAAAATTATCATTAGAGTCAATGGCAGAATTTCAGGATCTCTCTGCACTTTGAGGTCGATAGCGACTAAAGTATAGGTCTGAGGGAATAGCCAGACATATCATTAGAAAGAAGACAAATATGACTACGATTTAGTGAAATAATTACGTTGATAGAGTAGAAATTGTGGCTGTAGTGACAAGTTAGAGACAGAAGTTCTGTCTTAAAAAAGCGCACCTTCTCACTGTAGCTGTTACATCACGCACTCTAAATGACGCAATACACACTAATGGAAAAGCTGAAAATATAACAAAAACCACACGATATTTAAATGCTCACAAGTCGAAAACTATAAAAGATACGAGGACGCTGATTTACACGGAGAACGTTGAAAGATGATAGACGCTTTTGACGTTGAAATGACGTTTTTACGCCAAAGTATGACGATGACAATAGCTGACGAAAAGAGGCAAGTTGACAAAAAGTTGAACGATGATTCCCATAGACGACCATTATAAAAAAAACGACGAAAAACGTTGAATAACGTTAAAAGTTGAAAAGCTGAAAACGTGAAAAGTAATAGCCCCCATCTCCTAAAGACGACACACGTTTAGAAAGTTGAACGGTGATTCTACGACGAAGCGTTGAGACGATGAAAGCGACCGAAAAACGGGGCGAAATAATAATAAGAAAAACTAGAAAAAGTAATTTCTCGAGAAATTACGTGGGAGAGCTGATCTGCTGCCGCAACGATGACAAACGCTGATTAAGCTGCTGACGTCAAAAAGTTGACTACGGCAAAACGATGAAAACGGTGAAAACGAGAAAACGTTGACAAAGATTAAAACGATGACAAAAGATGGCGATTAAAAAGATGATGATTAAAAAGATGACCAAGGTCATACTATGACAATATTAAAGAGATGACAATGATTCAAAAGTTGACCAAGGTTAAAAGATGTCAAAGATTAAAAAGTTGACCAAGGTGCATTGTTGACAATCATAAATAAGCTAACTATCTTTTTAATTTGAAGAAAATATTTGTAAATAATTACCTAACTGTGTAATAGTTTAATAACTAGTAGAAATCGACCAGTCAGAAACGAAAATCTTGCCATTTAAGGTAATAAATTACATTCGTGCTTTTATTTTGAAAGGATTTAGAGGTTGTGTGTGGGCGATTACTAAACTATAAAATAGTCATTAAATAGTCATAATTTATCATAAAATAGCAAGAATAGCCCTATTAAAGCAAAAGATTTAGATTAAGCCCTTTCAGAATAAAAGCACCCTAATAAGTGTGAGTGGTTATTTACTGAACTCTAAAGTAGTCTCATTAACGATTGGTAAGTATTCAGAACCAGAAATTTTCTAATCAATCTTGCCATTAAAGGTAATAAATTGTAATTGGTGCTTTTATTTTGAAAGGATTTAGAGGAAGAGTGTGGGGGTAATAGCGTAACTGTCAATTAGTCTTTAAATAATCATAATTACCCATTCAAAGGCAAAAACAGTGCAGTTAAAGCTAATAATTGGCATTGGTGCTTTTATTTTGAAAGGATGTAGAGGAAGCATGTGTGGGTAATTACTAAACTGTTAATCTATCTTTAAATAGTCATAATTACCCGTCTAAAAGCAGAAATATTGCTATTAAAGCTAATTTTTTATTTTTATTATTTTTTATTTGGCTTGGTGCTTTTATTTTGAAAGGATTTAGAGGAAGTGTGTGCTTAATTACTACACAATCCAATAGTGTAGTTGAGTAATCAGTAATAAGCATGGAACTGCTGTCTACACTGAGCATCAGCAGTTTGACCTGTCAGTGAAATCTGCAGCTGCGCCGTCGCCATGGAGACGAAAGGCGGGAAAATCAGGCTCACTCTGCTCTGTAAAAGCAGAGTTTCACCCTGTATAAACAGGCTTGTTCCAGCTAAACCATGATAGTTATCACAAAAATTATTTCATTTTACGAGTCCCAAGGCTTCAATGAGCAAATGGTGTGAATTTTATATTTGAGGATAAAAGCTTGTAGCCACAGTGGCAATTTCAAAATATGTCTCCTCTGTTTTTCTCCCCAGACGTCTGCCGAAAATTATCATTAGAGTCTATGGGAGAATTTCGGGATCTCTCTGCGCTTTGAGGTTGATAGCGACTAAAGTATAGGTCTGAGGGTATATCCAGACACATCATTAGAAAGAAGACAAGTATGACTACGATTTAGTGAAGTAATTATGTTGATAGAGTAAAAATTGTGGCTGTAGTGACGAGTTAGAGACAGAAGTTCTGTCTTAAAAAAGCGCACCTTCTCACTGTAGCTGTGACATCACGCACTCTAACTCACCCAATACACACTAATGGAAAAGCTGAAAATTTAACAAAAACCACACGATATTTAAACGCTCACAAGTCGAAAACTATAAAAGATACGAGGACGCTGATTTACACGGAGAACGTTGAAAGATGATAGACGCTTTTGACGTTGAAATGACGTTTCTACGCCAAAGTATGACGATGATAGACGCTGATGAAAAGAGGGAAGTTGACAGAAAGTTGAACGATGATTCCCATAGACGACCATTATAAAAAAACGACGGAAAACGTTGAATAACGTTAAAAGTTGAAGAGCTGAAAACGTGAAAAGTAATAGCCTGCATCGTCTAACGATGACGCACGTTTAGAACGTTGAACGATGATTTCCGGATGAAGCGTTGAGAAGTAGATAGCGACCGAAAAACGGGGCGAAATAATAAGAATAATAATAAAGAGCGAAGATCTCAATAGTGTGAGAGCTGTTCAGCTCTCCCACTAATAAAGAGCGAAGATATCAATAGTGTGAGAGCTGTTCAGCTCTCCCACTAACTAGAAAAAGTAATTTCTCGAGAAATTACGTGGGAGAGCTGATCTGCTGCCGCAACCATGACAAACGCTGATTAAGCTGCTGACGTCAAAAAGTTGACTACGTCTAAAAGTTGACTACGGCAAAACGATGAAAACGAGAAAACGATGACAAAGATTAAAACGATGACAAAAGATGGCTATCAAAAAGATGATGATTAAAAAGATGACCATGGTCACACTAAGACAATATTAAAGAGATGACAATGATTCAAAAGTTGCCTAAGGTAAAAAGATGTTGACCAGAGTGCATTGTTGACAATCATAAATAAGCTGACTATCTTTTTGATTTGAAGAAAGTATTTGTAAAGCATTACCTAACTGTGTAATAGTTTAATAAGTAGTAGAAATTTACCAGTCAGAAACAAAAATCTTGCCATTTAAGGTAATGAATTACATTGGTGCTTTTATTTTGAAAGGATTTAGAGGTTGTGTGTGGGCAATTACTAAACTAAAATAGTCGTTAAATAGTAATAATTTATCGTTCAATAGCAACAATAGCCCTATGAAAGCAAAAGATTTAGATTTAGCCCTTTCAGAATAAAAGCACCCTAATAGGTTTGAGTGGCTATTTACTGAACTCCAAAAGTAGTCTCATTAACGATTGGTAAGTATTCAGAACCACAAACTTTCTAATCAATCTTGCCATTAAAAGTAATAAATTGTAATTGGTGCTTTTATTTTGAAAGGATTTAGAAGAAATGTGTGGGGGTAATAGCGTGACTGTCAATTAGTCTTTAAATAATCATAATTACCCATTCAAAGGCAAAAACAGTGCAGTTAAAGCTAATAATTGGCATTGGTGCTTTTATTTTGAAAGGATGTAGAGGAAGCATGTGTGGGTAATTACTAAACTGTCAATCTATCTTTAAATAGTCATAATTACCCATCTAAAAGCAGAAATATTGCTATTAAAGCTAATTATTTGGCTTGGTGCTTTTATTTTGAAAGGATTTAGAGGAAGTGTGTGCTTAATTACTACACAATCCAATAGTGTAGTTGAGTAATCAGTAATAAGCATGGAACTGCTGTCTACACTGAGCATCAGGAGTTTGACCTGTCAGTGACATCTGCAGCTGCGCCGTCGCCATGGAGACGAAAGGCGGGAAAATCAGGCTCACTCTGCTCTGTAAAAGCAGAGTTTCACCCTGTATAAACAGGCTTGTTCCAGCTAAACCATGATAGTTATCACAAAAATTATTTCATTTTACGAGTCCCAAGGCTTCAATGAGCAAATGGTGTGAATTTTATGTTTAAGGACAAAAGCTTGTAGCCACAGTGGCAATTTCAAAATATGTCTCCTCTGTTTTTCTCCCCAGATGTTTGCCAAAAATTATCATTAGGGTCTATGGGAGAATTTCAGGATGTCTCTGCGCTTTGAGATTGATAGCGACTAAAATATAGGTCTGAGGGTAAAGCCAGACACATCATTAGAAAGAAGACAATTATGACTACGATTTAGTGAAGTAATTACGTTCATAGAGTAAAAATTGTGGCTGTAGTGACAAGTTAAAGACAGAAGTTCTGTCTTAAAAAAAACGCACCTTCTCACTGTAGCTGTGACATCACGCACTCTAGCAGACGCAATACACACTAATGGAAAAGCTGAAAATTTAACAAAAACCACACGATATTTAAACGCTCACAAGTGGAAAACTATAAAAGATACGAGCACGCTGATTTACACGGAGAACTTTGAAAGATGATAGACGCTTTTGACGTTGAAATGACGTTTCTACGCCAAAGTATGACGATGACAGAAGCTGACGAAAAGAGGCAAGTTGACAAGAAGTTGAACGATGATTCCCATAGACGACCATTATAAAAAAACAACGAAAAACGTTGAATAACGTTAAAAGTTGAAAAGCTGAAAACGTGAAAAGTAATAGCCTGCATCGTCTAATGATGACGCACGTTTAGAACGTTGAACGATGATTCTACGATAAAGCGTTGAGACGATGAAAGCGACCGAAAAACAGGGCGAAATAAGAAGAAAAATAAAGAGCGAAGATATCAATAGTGTGAGAGCTGTTCAGCTCTCCCACTAACTAGAAAAAGTAATTTCTCGAGAAATTACGTGGGAGAGCTGATCTGCTGCCGCAACGATGACAAACGCTGATTAAGCTGCTGACGTCAAAAAAGTTGACTACGTCCAAAAGTTGACTACGGCAAAGCGATGAAAACGAGAAAACGTTGACAAAGAATAAAACGATGACAAAAGATGGCGATTAAAAAGATGACCAATGTCATACTAGGACAAGATTAAAATATGACAATGATTCAAAAGTTGACCAAGGTTAAAAGATGTCAAAGATTAAAAAGTTGAACAAGGTGCATTGTTGACAATCATAAATAAGCTGACTATCTTTTTGATTTGAAGAAAGTATTTGTAAATAATTACCTAACTGTGTAATACTTTAATAACTAGTAGAAATTTACCAGTCAGAAACAAAAATCTTGCCATTTAAGGTAATAAATTACATTGGTGCTTTTTTTTGGAAGGATTTAGAAGCTGTGTGTGAGTGATTACTAAACTATAAAATAGTCATTAGATAGTCATAATTTATCATTCAATAGCAAGAATAGCCCTATTAAAGCAAAAAAATTTGATTTAGCCCTTTCAGAATAAAAGCACCCTAATAAGTTTGAGTGGTTATTTACTGAACTCTAAAGTAGTCTCATTAACGATTGGTTAGTATTCAAAACTACAGATTTTCTAATCAATCTTGCCATTAAAGGTAATAAATTGTAATTGGTGCTTTTATTTTGAAAGGATTTAGAGGAAATGTGTGGGGGTAATAGCGTAACTGTCAATTAGTCTTTAAATAATCACAATTACCCATTCAAAGGCAAAAACAGTGCAGTTAAAGCTGATAATTGGCATTGGTGCTTTTATTTTGAAAGGATGTAGAGGAAGCATGTGTGGGTAATTACTAAACTGTTAATCTATCTTTAAATAGTCATAATTACCCATCTAAAAGTAGAAATATTGCTATTAAAGCTAATTATTTGGCTTGGTGCTTTTATTTTGAAAGGATTAAGAGGACGTGTGTGCTTAATTACTACACAATCCAATAGTGTGGTTGACTAATCAGTAATAAGCATGGAACTGCTGTCCACACTGAGCATCAGGAGTTTGACCTGTCAGTGAAATCTGCAGCTGCGCCGTCGCCATGGAGACGAAAGGCGGGAAAATCAGGCTCACTCTGCTCTGTAAAAGCAGAGTTTCACCCTGTATAAACAGGATTGTTCCAGCTAAACCATGATAGTTATCACAAAAATGATTTCATTTTACGAGTCCCAAGGCTTCAATGAGCAAATGGTGTGAATTTTATGTTTGAGGACAAAAGCTTGTAGCCACAGTGGCAATTTCAAAATATGTCTCCTCTGTTTTTCTCCCCAGACGTCTGCCAAAAATTATCATTAGGGTCTATGGGAGAATTTCGGGATCTCTCTCGCGCTTTGAGGTTGATAGCGACTAAAGTATAGGTCTGAGGGTATATCCAGACACATCATTAGAAAGAAGATAATTATGACTACGATTTAGTGAAATAATTACGTTGATAGAGTAGAAATTGTGGCTGTAGTGACAAGTTAGAGACAGAAGTTCTGTCTTAAAAAAGCGCACCTTCTCACTGTAGCTGTGACATCACGCACTCTAACTGACCCAATACACACTAATGGAAAAGCTGAAAATTTAACAAAGACCACACCATATTTAAACGCTCACGAGTCAAAAAGTATAGAATATACGGCAACGCTGATTTACAAGGATAAAGTTGAACAATGATGGACGCTTTTGAAGTTGAAATGACATTTCTACGCCAAAGTATGACGATGACAGACGCTGACGAAAAGAGGCAAGTTGACAAAAAGTTGAACGATGATTCCCATAGACGACCATTATAAAAAAAACGGCGGAAAAAGTTGAATAACGTTAAAAGTTGAAAAGCTGAAAACGTGAAAAGTAATAGCCCCCATCTCCTAAAGACGACACACGTTTAGAAAGTTGAACGGCGATTCTACGACGAAGCGTTGAGACGATGAAAGCGACCGAAAAACGGGGCGAAATAATAATAAGAAGAAGAAAAATAAAGAGCGAAGATATCAATAGTGTGAGAGCTGTTCAGCTCTCCCACTAATAAGAAAAAAAAATAAAGAGCGAAGATATCAATAGTGTGAGAGCTGTTCACGTAATTTCTCGAGAAATTACGTGAACAGAAATTACGTGGGAGAGCTGATCTGCTGCCGCAACGATGACAAACGCTGTTTAAGCTGCTGACGTCAAAAAGTTGACTACGGCAAAACGATGAAAACGACAAAACGTTGACAAAGATTAAAACGATGACAGCGATAAAAAATTTGACAATTATAACCATGAAAACGATGAAAACGATAAAACTACGACAAAGTGATGAAATCGACATGTTGACAAAGAATAAAAAGATGATAGCAATTCAGCAGAATAGTCAAGAAAGAAACAGGTCACAGGTGTCGCAGTATCATCTTCCTAACTTATGCTAACTGTCCAACAACATGTCGTTTTTAAAATTTCTACAAAAAAAACAATAAAATTTTACAAATGAAAATGTGTTGAAAATTTAATGCCAGTACAAAATTTAAATATTGAAATACATACATTCAGAATAACCTGTACAGTAATGTACATGCACACATTGAGTTGCTCACAGACAATTTATCTGTACACAAAATTCAATAATTAGTAGCGTGTGTGTGTGTGTGTGTGTGTGTGTGTGTGTGTGTGTGTGTGTGTGTGTGTGTGTGTGTGTGTGTGTGTGTGTTTGTCTGTCGTTCACATACCAGCTGAAATCTCACCCCAGTAATCACCATGATTCTTTTATATGGCTGAACTGAGTCAAAACTCTTTTTGACTCAGTTCAGTGTGTGTGTGTGTGTGTGTGTGTGTTTGTGTGTATGTGCGTGTGTGTGTGTTTTGGAGAGGGGGGGTTTAGAGAAAGTACCACCAAGCTGCTGAAAACAAGCAACATACCAAACAACAAAATGAGCACACAAAAATAATTAAAATAAAATAGAAACACACCTTTGGTAAACAATTAACACATTATTAAGTAAATAACAACAGTAATGTTGTTAAAGGTTAAATAATTAATTATAATACAAATGTTAAGGCGTGTGCATTTACCCATACACCTAATAACACCTAATAGTTGCAAGATACAATAGAGCATCTATCATAAACAAACATTGTTCACCAAAAGGGTGAGGAAGTCATTACTGCACAAACAATGCCACTTGTAAATGTTCTGTACTTTACATTTCACTCATTTACAAAACAGAAGCATGGACAATGCTTTCAAATCTCATTGTATAAACTCTGGATGACTGTGTGTCTCTAACCAACCAGTAAAATGTACAAAATAAAATGAAAAAAATAAGTGTTACTGTATTACAACAGTACTACAAAATTTGAAAAAAGTATTAAAAAAAACACTAAAACATTACCATAACAATACCTGAAATCATTAAAATGACAAATATGACTAGATGAAAAAACTTCTCTAAATTGAGTGGAAATACAATGTATTTCAAAAGTTAAAAGTTTTTACTAATAAAAAACACATTTTTAGATACTGTAGAGTTTAGGAAATTATTTTGTCCCACTATCAGAAGGTTTTTCATATCACGCTTAAACATTGTTTAACAATTCCAGTAGTTTATCAATTAAGGTTAAGGGAACACTTGAACGTCACTCCAGACACCACAGTAATTCTTGAACCCCTCCACAAATTAGGCGAGCAATGAAAAGTCAAGAATGTAGATTAATACTGGCCCTAAATTTTAGATTAGATAAGCATGCAAATATAAAAAATCTTTCACATACATACCAGCTGAAATCGCACCCCAGTAATCAGTAATTTATATGGCTGAACTTTGTCAAGACTCTTATTTTCCTCAGATCTGGATTTGTTTCCTTTCTATATTGTATATTGAAATAATCTGTGTGTGCGTGCGTGCGTGCTTGCGTGCTTGCGTGCCTGTGTGCGTGCGTGCACTGTATTTTTCACTGATTTCGTCTGCAGATCATCAGTGCATTTTGTCATATTTCTATACATTTAATCCTATCACGCACTACAAACACTAGTGAACTATGGCACAGACATACACTGTAATATCCCTGATATTGCTAATGAGCCACTACTCCGAGTTATCTGGTGAAGATATGGTGTGAAGGCATTGTTATGGTGAGATAGGAAAGCAAAAACCTTACAAAAAAAAATGAGAATCATTAGTGTATCTTCATTTCCAAAACAATAAAGCAGTGTTTTTTTAGTCTGATCATAGAAGTGAGTAATATAACAAAAATTATACCTTGAAATCCAGATTGGAGAACATATAGTAGTATCTCTCTGAAGGTAATGACAGTGTGCAGCTGTGTGTTTCCCAGCAGCTGTACAACTGACCAAATTATGT
The DNA here is from genome assembly GCF_900634795.4 of Betta splendens. Classification (NCBI taxonomy): domain Eukaryota; kingdom Metazoa; phylum Chordata; class Actinopteri; order Anabantiformes; family Osphronemidae; genus Betta; species Betta splendens. The sequence continues at coordinate 15,965,125 of NC_040888.2, read as the reverse complement.
CAGTAACTACTGAACTCAGAAGAAGAAAACATGACAATAGTAAATTAAAGTATATGAATAATCATCAAAACCTAAAAAAATGTAGGCATTGTGATTGTGAGATAAGAAAGCAGAGACCTTACAAACAGAAACAATGAGATACATTAGTTTTGATAAACCGTGTTATTTTAGTCTGATCATAGGAGTGAACAATATGATTAAAATTATACCTTTAAATCCAGATTGGATAAGGTACTATCACTCTGAAGGTGATGACAGTCTGCAGCTGAGTCTCCCAGTAGTACTACGACTGATCGTTTGGTAAATGATAACAGTAACTACAGAACTCAATTGTGTGACAGTAAGTACACACAATGATGTGGAGGTCAAATGATGTTTGTCCTAATCAAAGACAACATGACAATAGTAAATTAAAGTCTATGATCATCAGAAACTAAAAAATCGACACTGGATTAAGGTTAGATGGCCTTACTTACTTTTGCAAAGTACATGTTTATTAGGCTTCACAGTCCTGTTCTCCACTTCAATATAGCAGAATCATGGAGGACGGAGACTTGAAAGTGCAACTTAATGTAAACAGAAGCTTCACCTGCAACCTAAAAGAATATAAAGCACATGTCAAAATAGCAGCCTGTCCAAATAAATAGAAGCCAACAACAAAAAGCAGTTAAATACAAACTTAAATAAACATAAAATAAAATCCTTACCTTATACCATTTGTGTAGATGTGGACATGAACACTGGACGATGGGGTCCCCTGTTGTATACAGATGCTTGAATCAGCTGTGGTAGTACGATGTCTTAGTTGTCACTAAACTGGGGCGAAGTTGACATGAGTTGTGTCATTCTCTGCTTTGAAGAATAGATCAGACGAGCAGGAAGATGAAGATGTGTGATCCAGATGACTGCTCTTTACTGACAGCAAAAATAGTTCTGGGCTTTCAATTCTGTTGTAGCAGGACATCTTGATCGTTGTGAACTGATCATCAAAGCGTTGGATGAGGTGCAGCATAGATGTCATCACAGGAAAAACATATGTCCCAAAAATTATAACAAAACCGTTTTACTTTAAAACTATTCAAACTGTTTTGGAAAAGGGGTGGGATATATGTAAATATTCATCCATAGCATCAGCTGGTATGCATTAAAAAGTAGGTATTACATTACTAAGGCATATTTGTGATGTATCTGTGCATTTACCCACCCTGACCTAGACCCGCCCTGGTAAATGCACTGGTCAAAATGTTTGACACATAAAAATAAAAGACAAAAGGCAAAACACATTTAAAAGAAAAAAGAAAGAAAAAACTTACCAAACTAATGTTCATTTTGCATATTTGCATCATTTTATAGATGTTTCACAATTTAAAATTGCAATATGATCATCACAGAATTAAAAGGAAAGCTTTCGGAATCTTCTATTTTCTGACCAAACCACAAATGAACTATTTGGAAAAGGGGTGAGATAGATATGGATATTCATCCATATCGTCAGCTGGTATGTATTAGAAAGTAGGTGTTACATTAGTAAGGTATATTTTGTGATGTACAGTATTTATGTGTCAGTAGGTGGGTACATTGATGTACAAATCGGTGTACATGTGTTTACCCACCTACCGAAGCTGTTTTGGCCAGTTCATTTACCAACCCTGACCCAGACCCACCCTGGTAAATGCACTGGCCAAAATGTGTCAAACATAAAAAAAGAGAAACAAATAAAAAGAAACTAAAACAAACTAAAACTCATTTTGCTTATTGGCATACCTGTTAATTCACTCAAAAGCCTTACTTACCTCCCAGCCCCAAAAAGACTGGGGCAGCCTGGCAGATGGTAAAGTATGGCCGCACAGAGGACTCCCCAGTTCCTTTTATACAATAGTTTTTTTATGCTTTAAATCTTTGTCTACAGTATATGAGCTCAATCAAATTCATTCCATCACCAGTTAATCTTTTACTCTTAATTGTCTAAGTAGTACTTTTCATTCACATTTATCCCTCTCTGTCTTTTTGCCATCATGAGATCATATTTTATTGTATACATAGCATCCACTGGTGTCCCTGGCTGGACATGAGTACAATAATGTACCAATCTAAACTTCACTTTGCTTGTTGACATAATTCTCTAGCTGTTTCATAACACACAATTACAGTTTGATGATCATAGAATTAATTTACTTGAATGACTTAAACCTTAATTTACAGAAACCTTACTAAAACTTTACAGTTATCATTGCAAGATAAAAATGGCCATGGTATAGCCACCCTCCCTCCCTCTCAGTCTTATAAAGACTGGGGCAGCCTGGTGAGATGGTGAAGTGTGGCCACACAGAGGACACCCCTTTTAAATTTTTTAGATATTACATTTGTGCTTATAATCTTTGTATACAGTATAAGAGCACATTTATTCTTCTCAGCCCATTTGTCATCATGACATGATAATTAGAGTTTTTGAAACATTTATATAATAAACTCTTTTTTAACATCTATAATATGTATCAAATCTAACAGATTATGTTAGCCATTGTGTCCTTAAAACTTAGCACAAACTCATAATCACAAACTGTTTGGGGAAAGTACACAGTAAACAGGGTTGTGGTAACTGTGGTATGTGTGCAGTAAACCTGAATGGAGGCAGAGCTCTGGCTCAGAGATGTAAATGGCATCCAGCAGCGTGTTCTTATCTGTGGTTGCAGCAGAAATAAGTTGAGCATATCCTCGAGACTGAAAAAGCTCCAGAATTGGTTTCCCTGCACTTGACAAAAGGTTCTCATTAAAGTCTCCACAGACAATAATTCGCTAACAGTCCATGATCTCTAGAGAGTCCAAAAGGCTTCTTAGGTTGGACAGGAACGGTGCCATGCTGTAGTCAGGAGGTCTGTACACTGCTACAATCAGAGCAGAGACTGGAGCCTGAACCCTCAACACAACAAACTCAAGGTCAGTCACGTTGTTAAAGTACTGCTTCTCAACAGCCTGGACGTGGTTTCTCACATAAACACCAACTCCACCTCCACTTCTTCTAGCAATTAATGGGAAATTGGTGTATGAAAGATGTCTGTTACGTTTGAACAAGGTGTAGTCTTGTAACTGAAGACTCTCTGCAACAAAGGATCCATGTAGATGAGTTTCAGTTAAACACAAAATGTCTGCCAGACACAGCTCATGGTGGCTCCTGATGTCATTCACATGAGAGGGCAGTCCTTCAGTGTTGTGGTGAACGATGGTCAAAGTCTCATGTCTGCTCAGTGACAGTGTGATGTGAAGAAGAGGCATCATGTTCTCCAAGCTGACTTGTCTCATTCTCTCCAGAGCTGAAGTGATTTCTGGGTTTGCGTACAGCTTTGTCTCATCCATGTCCACGATGTACAGTCCACTGAGGGAGGTCACTCTGTTTACAGCTACGTACGCCATGCCAGGCTCAAAGATGTGCTTCAGTGAGACTACAGCTGAGCTTGTGGTCATACCTTGGACTTTATGTATGGTACAAGCAAAAGCCAGTTTGAGAGGAAACTGTCTGCGCACCACTCGCTTCTGCTTCAGATTTTCCTCTGCTCTCTCTATATACACAAGATCATCACGTTCTCCTTGTGTTCTGTTTCTGTGGTTCCTCCCAGCCTTTTCATCATCCATTTTGAGGCCAAGCATGTTTACGCGTGTTTCACCATCTTGGTCAGATGTTATTATTCTGCAGAATGTGGCGAATGAGCCATTCACTAGACCCTAACCCACATCTATGTTCCTTGTGAGCATGACACGAGCACCTTCTGCTACACTGAGTGTGTCTGCCAACTCACTCTTGTTTCCTTCAACGGGTTTAGGTTGTCTTGTCAGTCTGCCCGTTTGTAAATCCTTCTTATAGTCATCTGCATCGATCTTTATGATGTGACCATGGAGTTCATTCAACGTCTCCAGGTTGTGTGCATCTACAGTACTTGTTTATTAGTTGCATAAATGTGCAGAACATCAGTTGGACACAGCTCTGGTACAGTGATGGCAGGTGACAACAAAGCGCAGTCTGCTTCAGACAACGGCTCTGACTTCTCCTTTACACGGATCCGATTCAGCATCTCAGCGAAGGCAACGTCATCTTTCTGGCGCATGATTTCAGTCAGTGTAACCATCTGAAAGTGCTCCTGCCACAGATCGATATGAGCTGGATCATGTACACACAGAGGGTTGGTCTGTCTCACTGGTGGTAACTGATAGAAGTCTTCAACAGCTAATACAGACATTCCTCCAAAGGGTCTCTGACTTCCTTTAATCTGTTTAAGCCGTGCGTCCACGTAGACAAACAGAGGCTTTGACACCATGGAAATTTCATCAATGATCAGGATTTCAGCATTTATAAGCTCACATCTAACTTCATCTAGTTTATTACCAAGTCCTTGGATCGGGGGTTTTAAGCTTCTTGGAAGTTTGAGAAGAGCATGTAATGTTGTGCCTGATATGTTAAACGCTGCAGTTCCAGTGAACGCTGTTAACAGAACAGTAGGTTTAGATATGTCTGCCTCCTCAGTCTGTCTCTGGAGTTTAGTCAGGATCTTAGATGCCTCTAAGTAGATGCATTTTATAAGATGGGACTTCCCTGTTCCTGCACCACCATTTACGTAGAAGAAGAACTGGTCTGGGTTCAGCCCACATACTCTCTTTATACACCAGTCTCTGACTGCGTAGAACACACAGGCCTGCTTCTGGTTCAGGTTCTGGAACATCTGACGTAACACTGTAGCGTCTATAGCAGGAGGCTCTTTGATGGCTCTGGCTTCAGTCCTAGCATCACTCTCTCTGCTGTGCAGGTGCCAGGTTAGACCATTCATCAATCACTCCTCTGTTCTGTTCATATTCCTCAACAGCTTCCTCTATCTCTTCACTGTTCTTCTCATATTTATCTCTGTTTTGCTTGACGATTTCTTTGACACTCTCAGAACGTTCAGCGCCGGGCAGCTGCACCCATCCACGGTTATAGAAGGACTCATAGGTGGGAATTTAGGTCTTTTCAGCTCAAGCTCTGATAGGAAAGGGACATAGAGTTTTAGTAACGCACCATGAAACTGTTCTGGATCCTTCTTTTCTGATACACGGTAGAACCTGATGATAGCAGGTCTGTCATGTGTCCGTCTTTGAACAAAGCACATCTCATTCAACAGAGGCAGAACATCATCTTTACCTTTGGTCTGTCGACCATACACAAACCTGCATGTAGCAGCAAAGTCAGCCAAGCACATCTCCTCAAACTCAGGGGTTTCTGGTCTGCACTTGTATTTATCAGTCAATGATGTCATCCACACGTTGGAACATTCATCTGTTGTGTCCTGTAGTTGTGACATGGGACGACTCATTTTCACTGCGTTGTCATTTGTCGGTACAAAGACGACACCACGTGAACACTTCTTCAGGTTAATGCCACAGGCTCGAGCCACACACTCCTGAGCGCTGATCTCTCTCTTCTTTGAGTAGGCCTGCATGATTTCTCTCATTTCACCACATTCACTGATGTTCTCAGTATCTGAGTTCTGAATGATTGTTTTCAGGTACTCTGACATGCCAGCCTCTTTTTTAGTGATGTAGGAAGTCAAATACACCACACAAGAATAGGCATTGAGGATGAAGCTCACATCGATGTTAGCATCCCACGCTTGAAGCAGATGAGGATTATAGCCGTTTACCCAGCAGTCCTTTGGGTCACGTTTCAGTAGCACTGCACTAGCTTTAATGATCACATTGTGACACCTCACATACTCACTGAGTGTTAAATTGCATCTATTCAGAAGCTGCTGCAAACTTAGAGAGGCAGCTTCAGGTTCATGCAACAACAAGTTGAGTGGTTTGAGCTTTTTCTTTGCGTCTTCCACTTGCTGAGATTTAATGCCCTCCACAGGTCTTGTTATCATTGTCTTAGCAGCAGGTGGTCTGGGAAACTGAAATCTGCAACCTGAACCAAAACTCTTGAAACAGCTCTTGGAGTGGTTCTTGCTATGCATCTGCACCTCTGTGACCTTCTTGTAAAGTTCAGGCTGTGTATGAGGATCAGGCAGCTGCGCGGTGATGTACTTGGACACAAAGTCACACACTGTTTTATCATCGTCCTCCTCAAACACAGGTGCACCTTCCACCCATATGAGACAGTGAATGTGTGGACTTCCACGATGTTGAAATTCAACTCTGTAAAACCAGTCAACAATTCTGCCAAGAGGTTCAGCAGGAGACAAGAGCAGATCTCTGAATAAAGCCTCCACACGTTTGTCAAACATGCGCATCGCTGTCACTGGATTGCTTCTCAGGATGTCAGTCTTTGCTGCCCAGTCCAACTCCTCAAAGTTGACTTCCTCACCCTGCTGCCGTTTTATTGCCTCAATCACTTCAGGCCAACGCATTTCAGCTGCAGAAAATGTACAGAAGAACGTTGGCGTGCCCAACTGTCTGATCATTGCAAAGAGGTCTCTGGTTGTTTTCTCCCAGTACGCTGGTGTTCCTCTCAATGGCTGCATAAATCTGACAGCATCTTTGTTTCTGATTAACTTTTCCACCTCTCTCTTATTGCACAACATTGCTGAGGTAATTTTCCGCCCATCCTTTGTTAGAGGCTTCCCTTTCCGTAACTGTATGGTCATGCTTGATGTGGCCAAGTGTATTTCAGTCACAAATTGTGCAAAGAATAAATAATTTGTATCTCTGGCAAAGCGCTCATCAATAGAGAAAAGCCTGGATTTGAAATATTTGCTTGGAGATAGTTTGATGCGTCTATTTTCATCAAGTGTATTCAGACCTGTAGGAAACTGAGCAGGGAACGCCATGGCTTCTAGTTTAGGAGTTTTGAAAAAGCTAACTGGACTGTTTCCTTCAGCAGGTGCTACACAGTAAATCCCTTCACTAAAACATAATATCTCCTCTGCAATATCTGGAGGCTGAAGGCACGATTCTAGAGCAAAGCCACCATTGGGCATATCCCCATCCTGTTCATTTATCTGCTCCTCTGGCTCCTCTGGTTTGTCATCATGAGACATCATGTCTAGATTTTTTTGCAAATCAGAAGAATTTTTATTGCCATAATGTACGTTATTCTCAAACTCATCAATCTCCATCATATCATCTTCATCAGAGTCCCCCTCCATTTCCTCCTCTGAATCACCATCACCTACTTCAGGAAGTGTTGGGTCACACAGCTCTGCCTCATCTCTGATAGTTACGTCCTCATACTGTGGATGGATCTGTTTCAGTTTATGTAGAGCTCTCACAAGTATCGACCAGTTCACAGTCTGGAATAACTGATGGCCTCTGTAACACAGTCGTCTCTTAAGTTTTACTCTCATAACCTGAGACTCACTTCTTAGTCTGGGTAAAGCATCAACTGTTTCCTGAACCTCTGAAGGAACACACACAACGTTGCCACGTATTGCTGCCTGTCTGCCTTTAGGAAGAGGAATGATCTTAGCAAAGGGAATGCATTTGGCTATAAGATGTCTCTCCAATATGTTGAGATCAGACAACTCTGATGGAATTTCAACCAGCTCCAGATTGTTTGCCACAGCAAGAGGGGCCAAGGCTCCATCTTTCAGATAGTTGTGACAGGTGTAACAGAGCCACTCTTTTCGTCGTTCATTAGGGACCGTGCACTGCTGACTTCTGCACTCATCATCACAGACATGTACATACTTTCCTTTTATACATTCTTCTACAACATCTGGATTTTTAAAATAATTTGACCTTATGCAGGGTCGTACTTGATTTGGGAATGATGCTTTGTGGCAGACTGTGCACACATAAGTGGGACCATTTTTTATTTGGGTCTTGAATAATAATATTGCCTTTCTGATTAAAGAGTTCTCAGTTTCATGCATTTGTCTACTTGTTCGTCTGTACTTTCTTTTTATTTGCATTGCACATCTCATGTTATGAATTAATCTAAAGGCAAGGTTGCTTCTATACTTTTCGTGCATCAAACGTTTCATGACCTGTTTTTGTTTAAATCTAAACACTGGTTCATTTCTGTAACGTTGTGTTAAGTAAGATTTCTGTTTGTCCTTAAACCTACTGTCCTCTCGGTATCGGCACTTGATATAAAGTTTCTGTTTGTCCTTGAAACCACTGTCCTCTCTGTAGCGTTTTTTTATGTACTGTTTCTGATTGTCTTTAAAGCCATTGTCCTCTTTGTAGCGTTTTTTTATGTACTGTTTCTTATTGTCTTTGAAGCCACTGTCCTCTCTGTAGCGGGATTTGCAATACAGTTTTTGTTTGTCCTTAAATCCGCTGTCCTCTCTGTAACGGGACTTGATATAAAGTTTCTGTTTGTTCTTGAAACCACTGTCCTCTTTGTAGCGGGTGCTAATGTACTGCTTTCTTCTTTGTCTGAATTTATTGTCTTGTTTGTACCGTTCGTTTAATCTTTCCCTTCTCTTAAGTTTGTAATTATTGGTTTGATGTTTGCTCTGCGATTTATGTCTATCTGAGGACTGCACTATTCTCCTTTTAAATTTCCATCTTTTATTTTTGTCACATTTCAACAACTTCATCACATTTTGATACTTTGCATCCTCCAATCCACTACTGTAATCATTGTCATCCACTGTACTAGACAATGCAGCAATGTTTTCAGTTGAGACTTGCTGTGAAACATCAGAAAGGTCAGGGACATCAACAACATCAATCATAGATGCCAGAACGTAAACATTATCTTCTTTATTAAGTATTACAGGAGATGATGAAGGACCAACTTCAGCTGTACTGCTTGTGCCTTCAACTGCATCCAAGAGGTTGTGTATGCTGTTAAACTCCAGAGGTGTCAGTTCATATACACCTAAGAATGGTGTGCCTAAAATCTCATGACATCTTAGAAGCCTGTCAATCATATCACTGAGGCGTGTAAAAGTTAGCATCACAGATGTACCTGAGCAACACACACCTCCACGTGGCAAACCATTGGCTCTTCTAGAGAGAGGATCAAAGAAACCGTATCTGCCTGACCTGCTTCTGAACACTGCAATACATAACTCGCTTACCATGAGCAAAGCGTACTGCACATCCGTCAATAAACAGCTGAGTCCTGCCTGTAGGTCTAGAAAGGAACTTGCAGATCCATCCAAAGGTTCTCTCAGTCTGCCGTACGTGGCAAGCCGCTTGGTCACTTTGTACATATGTTGTCGTGCAGGTACTCTTGTGGGCAGCTCATCAACACACAAGTGAATGCTTTTAGGGAACCTTTTTCTGTTTTTTCTGTACATTGTATTACCCTTATCCAGAACATGGTCAAGGTCTGCCCTGGTAACATGATCATTCTCATGAAAGAAAGCAAGAAAAACAAGAGAGTTGCAGGTACACTGTCTGTTTTTCTGGAATATCCATATTTAATAGAAGCTTGACTGTGTGATGCAAGCACACATATGGGATCCTGACCTGACTCACCTAGATAGTCAACATGAGATGGACCTGCTCTCTTCACATGGCCATGTGACACCTGTGGCAACAATTCAGCTTGACTGTGATTTCTTTTGTCAGCGATGTCATCACACATGCTCTGTTTACCTGCATCATCATGGCACACACTGCTCTCGCTGATGCTGCTACTGACGTCTCCAGACAAATCCAGCTTTCTCCACCTTACCTTAGCAGACTGTGATCTCTTCGACTTTCTCGGCATGTTTAGATGCGTTGATGTTCAGATGCTTAGACAATTTGTTTTTAACAAGTTTTTTATTCACACACACATAACACAGTAAATACAATATAATATTTGCTTTTGTAATATATATTATAAAAAACAATCAATGGTCTTTATTAAGTGTTTATGAAAATAGGTTTAATTAGTACACAATAGACAAGTTAAAATGTTTTTGTCAAAGAATAATACTACAAGAAAACAAACAAATTTATCCTGAACAGGTAGTTTATGGAATTTATATTGTGATGTTATTCACTTTTTTGTGAATAAGTATTACAAGTATTTACAATCTGGTGAAATAACTTCACACTTCAAGTATTTACAAATATAATAGACTTATACTATGATACTTAACTTTTACCAAATACTTGCTCCTTTGCTTAAATCAATACACTTACAAAATTCTTCCTTTCAACTTTGAGCAAGTTCTTCTTCAAGCTTCAGAGGGTGATCACTTACCTCTATCAGCAAGTTCTCTCAATTCTCACTTAATTCTCAGATCAATTCTCAGTTCAATTCCCAGCTCAATTCTCAGTTCAATTCTCAAGCGTTCAAACCTCCGTTCACTTCTAAACGAATCTTAAGTCTGGGGCCTCACAGGGCGCACATTTCCCTGAAAAGGCGAAAAGTCTGGGGCCTCACATGGCGCACATTTCCCTGAAAAGGCGAAAAGTCTCAGGCCTTCCGGGGCGCACCTTCCCAGTTGGCGAAAAGTCCAGGAACAGGTTTCAGTAGAAAAGTCACTTCAAAGTTGTCCTTGCAGTCGTTATTTAGTCACATATAACAATACAAATGACAAACAGGAGGAGACAGAGCCTATGTACTAAAAAAATACATTGATACAAGACTAGTAGTAGTAGTAGTAGTAGTAGTAGTAGTAGTCGTCGTATAAAAAAAAAGAGTAAGTTGTTGGACAAAAAATCCCAGGACAGGATACACCCAACCTGCAAAGACGAAAAATAAATTGTTAGAATGAAAACATGAAGATGTACAAGTTAATTTATTCCTGAAATTTATGCATATTATACAGCAAATCATATTCCTATTTCACAGTAATTTTGCAAAAGTGTCAATATCAAATTTGTAAAGCATTATTCTATATATTCTATATTATATTTAGACTTATGTCAATGATTAAATTCTGATAATTCTAATAGTTATATACCCCGGCAGTATTTGTGGGAGCAATTTCTCAAACTTGGTTTTATTTCTATCTTTCTTTATTATGAAATTATTATTTAATATAAAAGACCACTCACATACTGTTTTAAAATGGGCACAGGTTAATACTTTTACGTATTGGAGGCATACCGTAAACATACGATGGGCCATGTAAAAAATACAACACTTTATTACTATTCCATAGCCAGTTGTCGCAACATAACCGTGACTTAATTGTCTATTTTACTCAAAAATAACCCTAAATGATATTCCCTGTGAATCTAGTCACTGCATGATACTTTGTTTTAACACCGTAATCACATGTGACCGCTCTCTTTTATCTCTCACCGCTTCACTGTGCACCTAGTTGATGCATCACATATGATCAGGTTTGTATTTCCCTAGTATGTTATCAGTAAGTGTTAGTTCATATCCTATGCTACGGCCAAATAAATTACTGAGTTTACTTTTATAATGCATCTATAGAGCAGGAGATTCATATTTGATCTGACCTTCCATTTTATGAGTGATTATAAGAATTACTACTCTAAGAAACAATAAAATCATATTTTTTCTCCCTCTTCCTAGAGGTTGTTGTGCAAGTTTACCAACAAAGTGTAGACTGGATGCAATTCTTCTGAGTCTAAAAAATAAAAATAAAGACAAATTGTCATTATTTACAAAAAATGCATTAATCTTGTTTTCAGTTAAAGAAAAATTACATGCGCAAAAGTTCACTTCAGACTATTATATTTTATAGTCAACAAGTACTGTATGTATAATGAAGTGATTTTTTTACATACAGAACAATTTTGTACATAACATCTAAATGCATATGTAATTTATGTGATTTAATGCACTTCATGTTAGCAAACTGTGGTGTTAACAGTGTATTAAAGTTTTACGTAAAAATACAATGTTTATATACAGTACATACACTGCAGTGCTGTAGTGTTGAAGCATCTACATTTGAAAAACAGACACTGACAGCAGCCAAGTATAAAGGCAACAATAAGCAATTTCTAATGTGTTCTGTCATTGACAAGAATTGCTTGACGTCTTTCGAGTATTACAGGACTGTGTGACTGTATGACATAGTTCTCCCATTGGTTAAGTTTAAAAACAAATCAAGTGGGCATTCATAAGAAATTGGTTCTTTGAAATGGTTTAGGGATAATGTTTAGCATTATTATGCACCACTATATGACCAAACAACAAAATACGTAATCATAAGCTTCAATACCCAACATCACAGTAATTGTGGACTTACCATAAAGACAAGGTTGTTGAGGGGGAGTCAACACAATTTCCCCGCGGACAAAACCATGGGCACAAAAAGAAAGAAAAATAATAAATTATTGAATATATAATATATATATATAGGTATATATATATGAAAGTTTTTTTCGTAACTAACTCTTCTGTTTCTATATGAATCAATTATCTATTTTAGACATTGCCACATGTGACCTTTCTTTTGTCTCTAACCTGTTCACTGTCCACCTGGTTGATGCAGATTTGTATTTCACTAGTATGTTATTAGTAAGTGTCAGCTCACATCTTATGCTGAAGTCAATTTGTTATTTATGAGTTTACTGCTGTAATGCATCAGAGAGGGATATGCAAATTTGATTAGACTTTATTATTTTTATATCACAGAGTGATATTAATTACTACTTTTACTGTACAACATAACTGTCTTTTACATATATTCAAAAATGTACACTACCTTTCAGGGTAGTAAGGGACCAGTTGCCACAATGACAACAATAAACAACGTAATTATAATACTTCCACTATATCCTAGAGGCCGCTATGAAAGCTTACCAACGATGTGTAGAGCGTAATTCTTCTGAGTCTAAAAAGTAAAAATAAATAGCATATAAGATATATATTATAATAAGCATATAAGTCTTATTGTCTAGTAAGGAAAAAATCACATGCACAAAAGTTCACTTCAGACTATTGTATGATGAACTGTACATATAATGAAGAATGTTCCAACAGAATTAACTTGATCTTTTACATACAAAACAATCTTATATATAACAGCTAACCGTTTTCCATCATTAACACTGTGAAACAGCATAAGTAATATTTTTTATTCTTATAATGGAGGCGTACTGTGGTTTCTCAATATGCATATTTTCTGTGTAAGTCTCTGTGCAAATCTCTCTTTCTTGTCCTTTATTGACTTCTAATAACTGAAGATAGTTATATGGTATATGTGTATTTGAGTGTCAATAGGTTTGGTGAAATTTGGTTGGATCAACTTTATTTTTGCTGTTTTATTTGGTTTTGTTTATTATCTTACACCACATGTGCCTAACAATTGTGTATAATAACATACCACTTACAACTTAACTGTATGTTAAAATAGGCACAGGTCCTTTCTGAGTAATAAATTATGAAAATATAGGACAGGCCATATAAAAAAAACATTTGACCTTTCCATTTTTTATTACAGAGTCATAATAATAATTACCTATACTACATTTACTGTATAACCTAAATGTCCTGTCAGTTATTAAAAAATTTGGCAACTGAGACAGGTTGCCTCAATGACACACAATGACATTAGAACAAGAAACAATAAAATTACATTATTTTTACTATATTCTAGTGGCTGTTGTGCAAGCTTACCAACGAAGCGTAGACTGGATGCAACTGTAGTCTAAAAAGTAAGAGAGAAATTAATGTAACAATTTATACAAATGTGATGTTAGTATGTTCATTATTTTACACAATGAAGACAGTGTTTAGCTCCAATACCGACATTGTGGTACTGTGTTGCATCTACATGACACAGAGGAGCCAAGTATAAAGACAACAAAAGGCAAATCCTAGTGTCTCATGCCATTAAATAGAGTCTCACTGCTTATAAAAAATGTTTTTATCAGCCAAAGGCCAAACATGGTTGCAACAGACAAACCGTCCTTAATGTTAACTGTTCCACAGATGACACTTTGTTTCTGCATTTTCCTGCAAGTGGTTGAAGCTTTGAAGTACACAGAGCGCCAGTGGATGTTTAATAAAACAACAGCCAAATACATAATTCACGTCAGTTACTGCAACTTCATGTTAGAATACTATGCTAATGTTAGCATCGCGGCTAACATATTAGCCAAAAATATATTCTTCATTATAGCTGATGAAAAGCCACCAAATAGTATCTACCAGTAGCTTTATAACTGCTTTACCGAGCAAATCATTCTAACCTACCTTTACTTTTACAAACAGTACATTTTGTGTGTTAATTAGTGGGAGAGCTGAACAGCTCTCACACTATTGTTATCTTCGGTCTTTATTATTATTATTCTTCTTCTACTTATTCCGCCCTTTTTTTGATTGCTATCTACTTTTTAACGCTTCATCGTAGAATCGTCGTTCAACTTTCTAAACGTGTGTCATCTTTAGGAGATGTGGGCTATTACTTTTTATGTTTTCAGCTTTTCAACTTTTAACGTTATTCAACTTTTTTCATCGTTTTTTTATAATGGTTGTCTATGGGAATCATCGTTAAACTTTTTGTCAACTTCCCTCTTTTCATCAGCGTCTATCATCGTCATACTTTGGCGTAGAAACGTCATTTCAACTTCAAAAGCGTCCATCATCGCTCAACTTTCTCCTCGTAAATCAGCGTTGTCGTATCTTCTATACTTTTCGACTAGTGAGCGTTTAAATATGGTGTGGTTTTTGTTAAATTTTCAGCTTTTCCATTAGTGTGTATTGGGTCATTTAGAGTGCGTGATGTCACAGCCAGAGTGCGAGGGTGCGCTTTTTAAAGACAGAACTTCGGTCTTTAACTTGTCGCTACAGCCACAATTTCTACTCTATGAACGTAATTATTTCACTAAATCGTAGTCATACTTGTCTTCTTTCTAATGATGTGTCTGGCTTTACCCTCAGACTTATACTTTAGTCGCTATCGACCTCAAAGCACAGAGAGATCCTGAAATTCTCCCATAGACTCTAATGATAATTTTTGGCAGACGTCTGGAGAAAAACAAGGAGGAGACATATTTTGAAATTGCGACTGTGGCTACAAACGTTTGTCCTCAAACATAAAATTCACACCATTTGCTCATTGAAGCCTTGGGACTCGAAAAATGAAATAATCTTTGTGATAACTATTATGGTTTAGCTGGAACAAGCCTGTTTATACAGGGTGAAACTCTGCTTTTTACAGAGCAGAATGAGCCTGATTTTCCCGCCTTTTGTCTCCATGGCGACGGCGCAGCTGCAGATTTGACTGACAGGTCAAACTGCTGATGCTCAGTGTACAGAGCAGTTCCATGCTTGTTACTGATTAGTCAACCACACTATTGGATTGTGTAGTGATTAAGCACGCACTTCCTCTAAATCCTTTCAAAATAAAAGCACCAAGCCAAATAATTATCTTTAATAGCAATATTTCTGCTTTTAGATGGGTAATTATGACGATTTAAAGATAGATTAACAGTTTAGTAATTACCCACACATGCTTCCTCTACATCCTTTCAAAGTAAAAGCACCAATGTCAATTATTAGCTTTAACTGCACTGTTTTTGCCTTTGAATGGGTAATTATGATTATTTAAAGACTAATTGACAGTTACGCTATTACCCCCCACACATTTCCTCTAAATCCTTTCAAAATAAAAGCACCAATTACAATTTATTACCTTTAATGGCAAGATTGATTAGAAAATTTGTGGTTCTGAATACTTGCCAATCGTTATAGAGACTACTTTAGAGTTCAGTAAATAGCCACTCAAACCTATTAAGGTGCTTTTATTCTGAAAGGGCTAAATCTAAATCTTTTGCTTTAATAGGGCTATTCTTGCTATTGAATGATAAATTATGATTATCTAATGACTATTTTATAGTTTAGTAATCGCCCACACACAACCTCTAAATCCTTTCAAAATAAAAGCACCAATGTAATTTATTACCTTAAATGGCAAGATTTTTGTTTCTGACTGGTAAATTTTTACTAGTTATTAAACTATTACACAGGTAATTATTTACAAATACTTTCTTCAAATTAAAAAGCTAGTCAGCTTCTTTATGATTGTCAACAATGCACTCTGGTCAACTTTTTAATCTGTGATATATTTTTTACCTTGGTCAACTTTTGAATCATTGTCATATTTTAATCTTGTCCTAGTATGACATTGGTCATCTTTTTAATCGCCATCTTTTGTCATCGTTTTATTCTTTGTCAACGTTTTCTCGTTTTCATCGCTTTGCCGTAGTCAACTTTTGGACGCAGTCAACTTTTTTGACGTCAGCAGCTTAATCAGCGTTTGTCATCGTTGCGGCAGCAGATCAGCTCTCCCACGTAATTTCTCGAGAAATTACTTTTTCTAGTTGTATAACTGAAAGCAGACGGCAATAAGGTCAACATACCTCAATGGAACCAGTGCCGAATGTAACGGAAGCGAACGTCTGGTGTTACGTAAGCCAATGTGGCGTTTACATGCACTCGGATATTTGAATGTTAGGTGAAGAGACAAACAGTCATTTCATAGTCACAGTTGACATAGGTAAATGTCTCCTATTTCTCTGTATGTGCATAAAAAACAGGATAAAACTAACAACAGAATTATAGCAACTGTGCATACAAGGTAATAGGTAAATAAAAAAAAGAATCTTAAGTGCACTCAGCGTTTTCTAATAAAGCTAATAAATTGAATACAATGCTTTTTTTAAAGGATTTGGAGGGAGGGAGTGTATGGGGTTATTTAAAAACGTAAAACAGTCCTCATTAACTAGTCATAATTAACTAGTCAAGATATTAAAGGTAGTTATTTGGCTTGATGTTTTAATTTTGAAAGGATTTAGAGGTGTGTGCTTAATTACTAAACAATCCAACAGTGAAATTAACTAATCAGTACTATACGTACTCTGAGCATCAGGAGTTTGACATGTCAATCAAACTGTTTCAGCTGAAGTCCTCATTGAGATGAAGGGTGGGAAAATCATTAAATGAATTGAATTTGTGCTTTTATTTTGAAAGGATGTGGAGGGAGTTTGTGTTTCTTTGCTAAACTGTAAAATAGTCTTAGAAATTACTTATTCAGAACCAGAAGTCTTGCTACTGTATAAAGGTACATAATTGCATTGGGAATTTTACTTTGAAAGGATTCGGAGGTAGTACAAGTGCCAAGTTACAAAACTTAAAAATAGTCTTATTAAGTAGTCATAATTACTCAATCGAATACATACATATTTTTATATAAAAACTAATTATTTTGATTCCTGCTTTTATTTTGAAATGATTTAGAGGAAGACACAGTGTAATGAACTAAAGAGTAATATGGTAATATATAGACAATCATGAAAAAGCTGACTAGCTTTTAAATTACAAAGGATTTGAAGAAGTGTTTGTAGTCAAATGCTTAACAGTGTAATAGTTTAATACGTAGTCATAATTAACCAGTCAGACGCAAAAATCTTGCTATTTAAGGTAATAAATTACATTGTGCTTTTATTTTGAAAGGATGTAATGTCTGAGTGATTACTAAACTATAATATAGGCATAGTCAATAGTCAAATAGTCAGTTAAATAGTCATAACATATCATTCAAAAGCAAAAATAGCCCTATTAAAGAAAAAGATTTAGATAAAGCCCTTTCAGAATAAAAGCACCATAATAAGTGCGTGTGTGTGGATATTTGCTGAACTGCAAAACAGTCTCATTACCGATCTGTAACTATTCAGTCAGAACCAACAATTTTCCTTTAAATCAAATAAATTGCATTGGTGCTTTTATTTTGAAAGGATTTAGAGGAAACGTGTGGGGGTAATAGCGTAACTGTCAATTAGTCTTTAAATAATCATAATTACCCATTCAAAGGCAAAAACAGTGCAGTTAAAGCTAATAATTGGCATTGGTGCTTTTATTTTGAAAGGATGTAGAGGAAACAAGTGTGGGTAATTACTTAACTGTTAATCTATCTTTAAATAGTCATAATTACCCATCTAAAAGCAGAAATATTGATATTAAAGCTAATTATTTGGCTTGGTGCTTTTATTTTGAAAGGATTTAGAGGAAGTGTGTGCTTAATTACTGCACAATCCAATAGTGTAGTTAAGTAATCAGTAATAAGCATGGAACTGCTGTCTACACTGAGCATCAGGAATTTGACCTGTCAGTGACATCTACCGTCGCCATGGAGACGAAAGGCGGGAAAATCAGGCTCACTCTGCTCTGTAAAAGCAGAATTTCACCCTGTATAAACAGGCTTGTTCCAGCTAAACCATGATAGTTCTGACAAAAATTATTTAATTTTACGAGTCCCAAGTCTTCAATGAGCAAATGGTGTGAATTTTATGTTTGAGGACAAATGTTTGTAGCCGCAGTCGCAATTTCAAAATACTTCTCCTCTTGTTTTTCTCCCCAGACGTCTGCCGAAAATTATCATTAGAGTTAATGGGAGAAATCCAGGATCTCTCTGCGCTTTGAGGTTGATAGCGACTAAAGTATACGTCTGAGAGTATAGCCAGACATATCATTAGAAAGAAGACAAGTATGACTACGATTTACTGAAATAATTACGTTGATAGAGTGAAAATTGTGTCCGTAGTGACGAGTTAAGGACAGAAGTTCTCTCTTAAAAAAACGTCCCCTCGCACTCTGGCTGTGACATCACGCACTCTAAATAACGCAATACACACTAATAGAAAAAGATGAAAATTGACCAAAAACCACCCAATATTTAAACTGCTATAAATCAGAAACTATTAAAGATATTTAAACGATTTCTGGAAGATTAATAGTTGAATAGTTGAAGATTATTTTGTAGTTTAAATGGTGTCTGTAGCTTAAAGTATGCGGAAGTAGTTAAAGCTGAAAGTAGACAAAGCTGAAGAGAATTTGAAAAGTTGTTCCCATTCATTTCCATGGGAAAAAAAAGTTAAAAAAAGCTTAATAACTTGAAAAATATGAAACATATGAATGAGAAAAGTAATAGCACACTTCTCCTTAAAAAGCTGAATATTTTGATATTGGAATCGTTTCTGTAGCTGAAAGTATGCGGGACTAGTTAGATGCAGAAAAACGGGGGGAAGAAAAATAATAATAACTAGAAAAAGCATTTCCATAAGAAAATGCACAGTGAATGCTTCCAAGCTGAAATTCCTGAAGAGTTGCTGAAAGTAACTGAAACATTTAAAACAGATGAAATAGCTCAATCATGTAAAGCATAGTTGAATGTATCTAAGGAGAAATAGGAATTGATTAAACAGTGCTGAATATTTGCAGAAGAAGCTGAAGTAGTTCAATTTCATATGGAGGAAACACGAAAAAGGTTTGCTGAAATTAACAAACTGCTGAAAATCAATTAATTAATTTGTTGAAATATAGCTAAATATATCAAAATGGCTAAATATTGTAATTAAATAGTTTTAATTTCAAGAGCTGAATGAGTAGCTAAACGTTTTGGAAATATTGAATACGGCTTAAATTTGCTTCAGAACAAGTATTTGGATTTGAATTGATAAAAGTTGAAGCTTTGAAGGAAGTGTGTGCAGATAATTGCTGAACAGTAAAATAGTTTCATTAACTGGTTATAATTAACTAGTCAAATTCACAAAAGCGACATTTAGGCTAAATAATTAGATTGGTGCTTTTATTTTGAAAGTAATTTGAGGAAGTGTGTGTCCTAACTTGGTAAACTGGAAAAAGCGCTCATTAAGTTGTCCTAAATAACAAAAAAGCAGTCAAAAGCAGAAATCAAAAAGGTTTAGAGCTTAGTTAGTTGCACTAAAAGTTTAGTATTCTTATTTTGAAATGACTTACAGGAAGCTTGTGTAATTGTTAAATTGTTTCATTAACTAGTAATAATAAACCAGTAATTACTGGTATAGACTTATTGCTGAATTTGAATTGACCATTCAAAAGCAGAATTTATTCTATTAAAGCAAAAAAAATTGGTTTAATGCTTTTATTTTAAAACGATTTAGAGATGTGTGTGTTTATAGCTAAACTTTAAAATAGTCTCATTACTTGTCACAATTAACCATTCAAAACCAGAGTTTATGCTATTAAAGCTAAAAATTTTGATTGGTACTTTTATTTTGAACAGATATTGAGGACACCTGAGCAGGCAATTTCTAAACATGAAGATTGTCTTATCATCTAGTAACAATACACCAGCTGAAAGCAGAAATATTGCCCTTTTTAGCTAAAGATCTGGAATGGGGCTTTTATTTTGAAAGGATTTGGAGAAACTGTGTGTGCAGTATTTTAGTCTAAATAAATAGTCATGATAAACCTGTTGAAAGCAGAAATATTGCTATCTTTAGCTAAAAATCGGGATTGGGGCTTTTATTTTGAAAGGATGTGGAGAAGCTGTGTGTGCTTAATAGCTAAACTGTAAAACAGTCACAATAACCAGTCACGATTACCCATTCAAAAGTATAAATAGTCCTATTAAAGCTAAAAATTCGGATTGGTGCTTTTATTTTGAAAGAATATGGAAAAGGCCTGTGCAGGTATTTGCTAAACAGTATATTAGT
Organism: Betta splendens; assembly: GCF_900634795.4. Classification (NCBI taxonomy): domain Eukaryota; kingdom Metazoa; phylum Chordata; class Actinopteri; order Anabantiformes; family Osphronemidae; genus Betta; species Betta splendens. The sequence continues at coordinate 15,944,806 of NC_040888.2, read as the reverse complement.
CTAAATAACTAGTCATAATACACCTGTTGAAAGCAGAACTATTGTTATCTTTAGCTAAAGATCAGGATTGGGGCTTTTATTTTGAAAGGATGTAGAGGGGCTGTGTGTGCTTAATAGCTAAACTGTAAAACAGTCACACTAACCAGTCATGATTACCCATTCAAAAGCACAAATAGTGCTATTAGTGCTCCCCAGACGTCTGCCGAAATTTATCATTAGAGTCTATGGGAGAATTTCGGGATCTCTCTGCACTTTGAGATTGATAGCGACTAAAGTATAGGTCTGAGAGTATAGCCAGACACATCATTAGAAAGAAGACAATTATGACTACGATTTAGTGAAGTATTTGCGTTGATAGAGTAAAAATTGTGGCTGTAGTGACAAGTTAAAGACAGAAGTTCTGTCTTAAAAAAGCGCACCTTCTCACTGTAGCTGTGACATCACGCACTCTAGCAGACGCAATACACACTAATGGAAAAGCTGAAAATTTAACAAAAACCACACGATATTTAAACGCTCACAAGTCGAAAAGTATAGAAGATACGAAGACGCTGATTTACACTGATAAAGTTGAAAGATGATAGACGCTTTCGAAGTTGAAATGACGTTTCTACACCAAAGTATGACGATGATAGACGCTGATGAAAACAGGGAAGTTGACAAAAAGTTTAACGATGATTCCCATAGACGACCATTATAAAAAAACGATGAAAAAAGTTGAATAACTTTAAAAGTTGAAAAGCTGAAAACATAAAAAGTAATAGCCCACATCTCCTAAAGATGACACACGTTTAGAAAGTTGAACAGCGATTCTACGATGAAGCGTTAAAAAGTAGATAGCAATCAAAAAAAGGGCGGAATAAGTAGAAGAAGAATAATAATAATAACTAGAAAAAGTAATTTTTGAGAAATTACGTGGGAGAGCTGATCTGCTGCCGCAACGATGACAAACACTGATTAAGCTGCTGACGTCAAAAAGTTGACTACGTCCAAAAGTTGACTACGGCAAAACGATGAAAACGAGAAAACGATGGCAAAGATTAAAACGATGACAAAAGATGGCGATTAAAAAGATGATGATTAAAAAGATGACCAAGGTCATACTAAGACAAGATTAAAATATGACAATGATTCAAAAGTTGACCACGGTTAAAAGATGTCAAAGATTAAAAAGTTGACCAAGGTGCATTGTTGACAGTCATAAATAAGCTGACTATCTTTTTGATTTGAAGAAAGTATTTGTAAATAATTACCTGTGTAATAGTTTAATACCTAGTAAAAATTTACCAGTCAGAAACAAAAATCTTGCCATTTAAGGTAATAAATTACATTGGTGCTTTTATTTTGAAAGGATTTAGAGGTTGTGTGTGGGCGATTACTAAACTATAAAATAGTCATTAGATAATCATAATTTATCATTCAATAGCAAGAATAGCCCTATTAAAGCAAAAGATTTAGATTTAGCCCTTTCAGAATAAAAGCACCTTAATAAGTTTGAGTGGCTATTTACTGAACTCTAAAGTAGTCTCTATAACGATTGGCAAGTATTCAGAACCACAAATTTTCTAATCAATCTTGCCATTAAAGGTAATAAATTGTAATTGGTGCTTTTATTTTGAAAGGATTTAGAGGAAATGTGTGGGGGTAATAGCGTAACTGTCAATTAGTCTTTAAATAATCATAATTACCCATTCAAAGGCAAAAACAGTGCAGTTAAAGCTAATAATTGGCATTGGTGCTTTTATTTTGAAAGGATTTAGAGGAAGCATGTGTGGGTAATTACTAAACTGTTAATCTATCTTTAAAAAGTCATAATTACCCATCTAAAAGCAGAAATACTGCTATTAAAGCTAATTATTTGGCTTGGTGCTTTTATTTTGAAAGGATTTAGAGGAAGTGCGTGCTTAATCACTACACAATCCAATAGTGTGGTTGACTAATCAGTAACAAGCATGGAACTGCTCTGTACACTGAGCATCAGCAGTTTGACCTGTCAGTCAAATCTGCAGCTGCGCCGTCGCCATGGAGACAAAAGGCGGGAAAATCAGGCTCATTCTACTCTGTAAAAAGCAGAGTTTCACCCTGTATAAACAGGCTTGTTCCAGCTAAACCATAATAGTTATCACAAAAATTATTTCATTTTACGAGTCCCAAGGCTTCAATGAGCAAATGGTGTGAATTTTATGTTTGAGGACAAACGTTTGTAGCCACAGTCGCAATTTCAAAATATGTCTCCTCTTTTTTTTTCTCCAGACGTCTGCCAAAAATTATCATTAGAGTCTATGGGAGAATTTCAGGATCTCTCTGTGCTTTGAGGTCGATAGCGACTAAAGTATAAGTCTGAGGGTAAAGCCAGACACATCATTAGAAAGAAGACAAGTATGACTACGATTTAGTGAAATAATTACGTTCATAGAGTAGAAATTGTGGCTGTAGTGACAAGTTAAAAACAGAAGTTCTGTCTTAAAAAAGCGCACCTTCTCACTGTAGCTGTGACATCACGCACTCTAACTGACCCAATACACACTAATGGAAAAGCTGAAAATTTAACAAAAACCACACCATATTTAAACGCTCACGAGTCAAAAAGTATAGAAGATACGACAACGCTGATTTACGAGGAGAAAGTTGAGCGATGATGGACGCTTTTGAAGTTGAAATGACGTTTCTACGCCAAAGTATGACGATGATAGACGCTGATGAAAAGAGGGAAGTTGACAAAAAGTTTAACGATGATTCCCATAGATGACCATTATAAAAAAACGATGAAAAAAGTTGAATAACGTTAAAAGTTGAAAAGCTGAAAACATAAAAAGTAATAGCCCACATCTCCTAAAGATGACACACGTTTAGAAAGTTGAACGACGATTCTACGATGAAGCGTTAAAAAGTAGATAGCAATCAAAACTAGAAAAAGTAATTTCTCGAGAAATTACGTGGGAGAGCTGATCTGCTGCCGCAACGATGACAAACGCTGATTAAGCTGCTGACGTCCAAAAGTTGACTACGGCAAAACGATGAAAACGATGAAAACAAGAAAACGTTGACAAAGATTAAAACGATGACAAAAGATGGCGATCAAAAAGATGATGATTAAAAAGATGACCATGGTCACACTAAGACAAGATTAAAAATATGACAATGATTCAAAAGTTGACCAAGGTAAAAAGATGTCAAATATTAAAAAGTTGACAATCATGAATTAGCTAACTAGCTTTTTAATTTGAAGAAAGTATTTGTAAATAATTAAATAATAAATAAAAATAAAATAATAGCAAATAAAAAATAATAGTTTAATAACTATTAAAAATTTACCAGTCAGAAACAAAAATCTTGCCATTTAGGGTAATAAATTACATTGTTGCTTTTATTTTGAAAGGATTTAGAGGTTGTGTGTGAGTGATTACTAAACTATAAAATAGTCATTAGATAGTCATAATTTATCATTCACTAGCAAGAATAGCCCTATTAAAGCAAAAAATTTAGATTAAGCCCTTTCAGAATAAAAGCACCCTAATAAGTGTGAGTGGTTATTTGCTGAACTCTTAAATAGTCTCATTAAAAATTGGTAAGTATTCAGAACCAGAAATGTTCTAATCAATCTTGCCATTAAAAGGTAATAAATTGTAATTGGTGCTTTTATTTTGAAAGGATTTAGAGGAAATGTGTGGGGGTAATAGCGTACCTGTTAATTAGTCTTTAAATAATCATAATTAACCATTCAAAGGCAAAAACAGTGCAGCTAAAGCTAATAAATTGCATTGGTGCTTTTATTTTGAAAGGACGTATAGGAAGCATGTGTGGGTAATTACTAAACTGTTAATGTATCTTTAAATAGTCATAATTACCCATCTAAAAGCAGAAATATTGCTATTAAAGCTAATTATTTGGCTTGGTGCTTTTATTTTGAAAGGATTTAGAGGAAGTGTGTGCTTAATTACTACACAATCCAATAGTGTAGTTGAGTAATCAGTAATAAGCATGAAACTGCTGCCTACACTGAGCATCAGGAGTTTGACCTGTCAGTGAAATCTGCAGCTGCGCCGTCGCCATGGAGACGAAAGGCGGGAAAATCAGGCTCACTCTGCTCTGTAAAAGCAGAGTTTCACCCTGTATAAACAGGCTTGTTCCAGCTAAACCATGATAGTTATCACAAAAATTATTTCATTTTACGAGTCCCAAGGCTTCAATGAGCAAATGGTGTGAATTTTATGTTTGAGGACAAACGTTTGTAGCCACAGTCGCAATTTCAAAATATGTCTCCTCCTTTTTTTTCTCCAGACGTCTGCCAAAAATTATCATTAGAGTCTATGGGAGAATTTCAGGATCTCTCTGTGCTTTGAGGTCGATAGCGACTAAAGTATAAGTCTGAGGGTAAAGCCAGACACATCATTAGAAAGAAGACAAGTATGACTACGATTTAGTGAAATAATTACGTTGATAGAGTAAAAATTGTGGCTGTAGTGACAAGTTAGAGACAGAAGTTCTGTCTTAAAAAAGCGCACATTCTCACTGTAGCTGTGACATCACGCACTCTAACTGACCCAATACACACTAATGGAAAAGCTGAAAATTTAACAAAAACCACACCATATTTAAACGTTCACGAGTCAAAAAGTATAGAAGATACGACAACGCTGATTTACGAGGAGAAAGTTGAGCGATGATGGACGCTTTTGAAGTTGAAATGACGTTTCTACGCCAAAGTATGACGATGATAGACGCTGATGAAAAGAGGGAAGTTGACAAAAAGTTGAACGATGATTCCCATAGACGACCATTATAAAAAAACGATGAAAAAAGTTGAATAACATTAAAAGTTGAAAAGCTGAAAACATAAAAAGTAATAGCCCACATCTCCTAAAGATGACACACGTTTAGAAAGTTGAACGACGATTCTACGATGAAGCGTTAAAAAGTAGATAGCAATCAAAAAAAGGGCGGAATAAGTAGAAGAAGAATAATAATAATAATAAAGACCGAAGATAACAATAGTGTGAGAGCTGTTCAGCTCTCCCACTAAAAAGGGCGGAATAAGTAGAATAATAATAATAACTAGAAAAAGTAATTTCTCGAGAAATTACGTGGGAGAGCTGATCTGCTGCCGCAACGATGACAAACGCTGATTAAGCTGCTGACGTCACAAAGTTGACTACGTCCAAAAGTTGACTACGGCAAAACGATGAAAACGATGAAAACGAGAAAACGTTGACAAAGATTAAAACGATGACAAAAGATGGCGAATAAAAAGATGATGATTAAAAAGATGACCAAGGTCATACTATGACAACATTAAAGAGATGACAATGATTCAAAAGTTGACCAAAGTAAAAAGATGTCAAAGATTAAAAAGTTGACCAGAGTGCATTGTTGACAATCATAAATAAGCTGACTATGTTTTTTTATTTGAAGAAGGTATTTGTAAATAATTACCTAACTGTGTAACAGTTTAATAACTAGTAGAAATTTACCAGTCAGAAACAAAAATCTTGCCATTTAAGATAATAAATTACATTGGTGCTTTTATTTTGAAAGGATTTAGAGGTTGTGTGTGAGTGATTACTAAATTATAAAATAGTCATTAGATAGTCATAATTTATCATTCAATAGCAACAATAGCCCTATTAAAGCAAAAGATTTAGATTTAGCCCTTTCAGAATAAAAGCACCCTAATAAGTTTGAGTGGCTATTTACTGAACTCTAAAGTAGTCTCATTAACGATTGGTTAGTATTCAGAACCACAAACTTTCTAATCAATCTTGCCATTAAAAGTAAAAAATTGTAATTGGTGCTTTTATTTTGAAAGGATTTAGAGGAAATGTGTGGGGGTAATAGCGTAACTGTCAACTAGTCTTTAAATAATCATAATTACCCATTCAAAGGCAAAAACAGTGCAGTTAAAGCTAATAATTGGCATTGGTGCTTTTATTTTGAAAGGATTTAGAGGAAGCATGTGTGGGTAATTACTAAACTGTTAATCTATCTTTAAAAAGTCATAATTACCCATCTAAAAGCAGAAATACTGCTATTAAAGCTAATTATTTGGCTTGGTGCTTTTATTTTGAAAGGATTTAGAGGAAGTGCGTGCTTAATCACTACACAATCCAATAGTGTGGTTGACTAATCAGTAACAAGCATGGAACTGCTCTGTACACTGAGCATCAGCAGTTTGACCTGTCAGTCAAATCTGCAGCTGCGCCGTCGCCATGGAGAAAAAAGGCGGGAAAATCAGGCTCATTCTACTCTGTAAAAAGCAGAGTTTCACCCTGTATAAACAGGCTTGTTCCAGCTAAACCATAATAGTTATCACAAAAATTATTTCATTTTACGAGTCCCAAGGCTTCAATGAGCAAATGGTGTGAATTTTATGTTTGAGGACAAACGTTTGTAGCCACAGTCGCAATTTCAAAATATGTCTCCTCTTTTTTTTTCTCCAGACGTCTGCCAAAAATTATCATTAGAGTCTATGGGAGAATTTCAGGATCTCTCTGTGCTTTGAGGTCGATAGCGACTAAAGTATAAGTCTGAGGGTAAAGCCAGACACATCATTAGAAAGAAGACAAGTATGACTACGATTTAGTGAAATAATTACGTTCATAGAGTAGAAATTGTGGCTGTAGTGACAAGTTAAAAACAGAAGTTCTGTCTTAAAAAAGCGCACCTTCTCACTGTAGCTGTGACATCACGCACTCTAACTGACCCAATACACACTAATGGAAAAGCTGAAAATTTAACAAAAACCACACCATATTTAAACGCTCACGAGTCAAAAAGTATAGAAGATACGACAACGCTGATTTACGAGGAGAAAGTTGAGCGATGATGGACGCTTTTGAAGTTGAAATGACGTTTCTACGCCAAAGTATGACGATGATAGACGCTGATGAAAAGAGGGAAGTTGACAAAAAGTTTAACGATGATTCCCATAGATGACCATTATAAAAAAACGATGAAAAAAGTTGAATAACGTTAAAAGTTGAAAAGCTGAAAACATAAAAAGTAATAGCCCACATCTCCTAAAGATGACACACGTTTAGAAAGTTGAACGACGATTCTACGATGAAGCGTTAAAAAGTAGATAGCAATCAAAAAAAGGGCGGAATAAGTAGAATAATAATAATAACTAGAAAAAGTAATTTCTCGAGAAATTACGTGGGAGAGCTGATCTGCTGCCGCAACGATGACAAACGCTGATTAAGCTGCTGACGTCACAAAGTTGACTACGTCCAAAAGTTGACTACGGCAAAACGATGAAAACGATGAAAACGAGAAAACGTTGACAAAGATTAAAACGATGACAAAAGATGGCGAATAAAAAGATGATGATTAAAAAGATGACCAAGGTCATACTATGACAACATTAAAGAGATGACAATGATTCAAAAGTTGACCAAAGTAAAAAGATGTCAAAGATTAAAAAGTTGACCAGAGTGCATTGTTGACAATCATAAATAAGCTGACTATGTTTTTTTATTTGAAGAAGGTATTTGTAAATAATTACCTAACTGTGTAACAGTTTAATAACTAGTAGAAATTTACCAGTCAGAAACAAAAATCTTGCCATTTAAGATAATAAATTACATTGGTGCTTTTATTTTGAAAGGATTTAGAGGTTGTGTGTGAGTGATTACTAAATTATAAAATAGTCATTAGATAGTCATAATTTATCATTCAATAGCAACAATAGCCCTATTAAAGCAAAAGATTTAGATTTAGCCCTTTCAGAATAAAAGCACCCTAATAAGTTTGAGTGGCTATTTACTGAACTCTAAAGTAGTCTCATTAACGATTGGTTAGTATTCAGAACCACAAACTTTCTAATCAATCTTGCCATTAAAAGTAAAAAATTGTAATTGGTGCTTTTATTTTGAAAGGATTTAGAGGAAATGTGTGGGGGTAATAGCGTAACTGTCAACTAGTCTTTAAATAATCATAATTACCCATTCAAAGGCAAAAACAGTGCAGTTAAAGCTAATAATTGGCATTGGTGCTTTTATTTTGAAAGGATGTAGAGGAAGCATGTGTGGGTCATTACTAAACTGTTAATCTATATTTAAACAGTCATAATTACCCATCTAAAAGCAGAAATATTGCTATTAAAGCTAATTATTTGGCTTGGTGCTTTTATTTTGAAAGGATTTAGAGGAAGTGTGTGCTTAATTACTACACAATCCAATAGTGTAGTTGAGTAATCAGTAACAAGCATAGAACTGCTGTCTACACTGAGCATCAGGAGTTTGACCTGTCAGTGAAATCTGCAGCTGCGCTGTCGCCATGGAGATGAAAGGCGGGAAAATCAGGCTCACTCTGCTCTGTAAAAGCAGAGTTTCACCCTGTATAAACAGGCTTGTTTCAGCTAAACCATGATAGTTATCACAAAGATTATTTCATTTTACGAGTCCCAAGGCTTCAATGAGCAAATGGTGTGAATTTTATGTTTAAGGACAAAAGCTTGTAGCCACAGTGGCAATTTCAAAATATGTCTCCTCTGTTTTTCTCCTCAGACGTCTGCCAAAAATTATCATTAGAGTCAATGGGAGAATTTCAGGATCTCTCTGCACTTTGAGGTCGATAGCGACTAAAGTATAGGTCTGAGGGTATATCCAGACACATCATTAGAAAGAAGACAAGTATGACTACGATTTAGTGAAGTAATTACGTTGATAGAGTAAAAATTGTGGCTGTAGTGACGAGTTAGAGACAGAAGTTCTGTCTTAAAAAAGCGCACCTTCTCACTGTAGCTGTGACATCACGCACTCTAACTGACCCAATACACACTAATGGAAAAGCTGAAAATTTAACAAAAACCACACCATATTTAAACGCTCACAAGTCGAAAACTATAAAAGATACGAGGACGCTGATTTACACGGAGAACGCTGAAAGATGATAGACGCTTTTGACGTTGTAATGACGTTTCTACGCCAAAGTATGACGATGATAGACGCTGACGAAAAGAGGCAAGTTGACAAAAAGTTGAATGATGATTCCCATAGACGACCATTATAAAAAAACGACGAAAAACGTTGAATAACGTTAAAAGTTGAAAAGCTGAAAACGTGAAAAGTAATAGCCCCCATCTCCTAAAGACGACACACGTTTAGAAAGTTGAACGGCGATTCTACGACGAAGCGTTGAGACGATGAAAGCGACCGAAAAATGGGGCGAAATAATAATAAGAAAAACTAGAAAAAGCATTTCCATAAGAAAATGCACAGTGAATGCTTCCAAGCTGAAAATATTCCTGAAGAGTTGCTGAAAGTAACTGAAACATTTAAAACAGATGAAATAGCTTAATCATGTAAATCATAGTTGAATGTATCTAAGGAGAAATAGGAATTGATTAAACAGTGCTGAATATTTGCAGAAGAAGCTGAAGTAGTTCAATTTCATATGGAGGAAACACGAAAAAGATTTGCTGAAATTAACAAACTGCTGAAAATCAATTAATTAATTTGTTGAAATATAGCTAAACGTTTTGAAAATATTTAATACGGCTTAAATTTGCTTCAGAACAAGTATTTTGATTTGAATTGATAAAAGTTGAAGCTTTGAAGGAAGTGTGTGCAGATAATTGCTGAACAGTAAAATAGTTTCATTAACTGGTTATAATTAACTAATCAAATTTACAAAAGCGATATTTAGGCTAAATAATTAGATTGGTGCTTTTATTTTGAAAGTAATTTGAGGAAGTGTGTGTCCTAACTTGGTAAACTGGAAAAAGCGCTCATTAAGTTGTCCTAAAAAACAAAAAAGCAGTCAAAAGCAGAAATTAAAAAGGTTTAGAGCTTAGTTAGTTGCACTAAAAGTTTAGTATTCTTATTTTGAAATGACTTACAGGAAGCTTGTGTGAGTAATTGTTAAATTGTTTCATTAACTAGTAATAATAAACCAGTAATTACTGGTATAGACTTATTGCTGAATTTGAATTGACCATTCAAAAACAGAATTTATTCTATTAAAGCAAAAAAAAATTGGTTTAATGCTTTTATTTTAAAACGATTTAGAGATGTGTGTGTTTATAGCTAAACTTTAAAATAGTCTCATTACTTGTCACAATTAACCATTCAAAAACAGAGTTTATGCTATTAAAGCTAAAAATTTGGATTGGTACTTTTATTTTGAAAAGATATTGAGGACACCTGAACAGGCAATTACTAAACATTAAGATTGTCTTATCATCTAGTAACAATACACCAGCTGAACGCAGAAATATTGCCCTTTTTAGCTAAAGATCTGGAATGGGTACGTAAACAAGGTACGTAAAACACGGCCGGACAGGATCAAAGAAACTGGAAGCTATGACGGGTACACACAAACAACGATCTGGCGGAGAACTAAGGACACAGGTGGTAGTTAAATACAAAGTGGCTTGATTATTGATAACGTGCAGGTGCGGATAACGTCCAGGTGAAGCAGGGACAGCTGTGACAAGACAAAACCGGAAGTAAAGCTCGAGCAGAAACAGAAACCAGGAGACTACCAAAATAAAACAGGAAACAACTAGACACAAAACCCAGATCGTGACAATGATAAACCCGTTGAAAGCAGAAATATTGCTATCTTTAGCTAAAAATCAGGATTTGGGCTTTTATTTTGAAAGGATGTGGAGAAGCTGTGTGTGCTTAATAGCTAAACTGTAAAACAGTCACAATAACCATTCACGATTACCCATTCAAAAGTATAAATAGTCCTAATAAAGGTAAAAATTTGGATTGGTGCTTTTATTTTGAAAGAATATGGAAAAGGCCTGTGCAGGTATTTGCTAAACAGTATATTAGTCTAAATAACTAGTCACAATACACCTGTTGAAAGCAGAACTATTGTTATCTTTAGCTAAAAATCAGGATTTGGGCTTTTATTTTGAAAGGATGTAGAGGGGCTGGGTGTGCTTAATAGCTAAACTGTAAAACAGTCACACTAACCAGTCATGATTACCCATTCAAAAGCACAAATAGTGCGATTAAAGCTAAAATCTGGATTGGTGCTTTTATTTTGAAAGGATTTAGAGGTTGTGTGTGAGTAATTACTAATCTTTAAAATAGTCATTAGACAGTCATAATATGTCATTCAATAGCAAGAATTGCCCTATTAAAGGAAAAAATTTAGGTTAAGCCCTTTCAGAATAAAATCACCCTAATAAGTGTGAGTGGTTATTTGCTGAACTCTAAAGTGTCTCATTAACGATTGGTAAGTATTGAGAACCAGAAATGTTCTAATCAATCTTGCCATTAAAGGTAATAAATTGTAATTGGTGCTTTTATTTTGAAAGGATTTAGAGGAAACGTGTGGGGGTAATAGCATAACTGTCAATTAGTCTTTAAATAATCATAATTAACCATTCAAAGGCAAAAATGGTGCAGTTAAAGCTAATAATTGGCATTGGTGCTTTTATTTTGAAAGGATGTAGAGGAAGCATGTGTGGGTAATTACTAAACTGTTAATCTATCTTTAAATAGTCATAATTACCCATCTAAAAGCAGAAATATTGCTATTAAAGCTAAATATTTGGCTTGGTGCTTTTATTTTGAAAGGATTTAGAGGAAGTGTGTGCTTAATTACTACACAATCCAATAGTGTAGATGAGTAACCAGTAATAAGCATGGAACTGCTGTCTACACTGAGCATCAGGAGTTTTACCTGTCAGTGAAATCTGCAGCTGCGCCGTCGCCATGGAGACGAAAGGCGGGAAAATCAGGCTCACTCTGCTCTGTAAAAGCAGAGTTTCACCCTGTATAAACAGCTAAACCATAATAGATATCCATCCATCCATTTTCTTAACCGCTTACTCCCTAGTGCGGGGTCACGGGGGTGCTGGAGCCTATCCCAGCTGGCTACGGGCGAGAGGCAGGGTACTGGCAGGGTCGCCAGTCCATCGCAGGGCAACACATAGACAGACAACCATTCACTCACACACTCACACCTACGGGCAATGGAGAGAGGCCAATCAACCTAATACGCAAAACACGGGGAGAACGTGCAAACTCCACACAGAAAGGCACGAGGTCCGCCTCCGGGAATCGAACCCAGAACCTTCTTGCTGTGAGGCGACAGTGCTACCCACCGCACCACCGTGCCGCCCCTCATAATAGATATCACAAAAATTATTTCATTTTACGAGTCCCAAGTCTTCAATGAGCAAATGGTGTGAATTTTATGTTTGAGGACAAATGTTTGTAGCCGCAGTCGCAATTTCAAAATACTTCTCCTCTTGTTTTTCTCCCCAGACGTCTGCCAAAAATTATCATTAGAGTCAATGGGAGAAATCCAGGATCTCTCTCTGCGCTTTGAGGTTGATAGCGACTAAAGTATACGTCTGAGAGTAAAGCCAGACACATCATTAGAAGGAAGACAAGTATGACTACGATTTACTGAAATAATTACGTTGATAGAGTGAAAATTGTGTCCGTAGTGACGAGTTAAAGACAGAAGTTCTATCTTAAAAAAACGTCCCCTCGCACTCTGGCTGTGACATCACGCACTCTAAATGACCCAATACACACTAATGGAAAAGATGAAAATTGACCAAAAACCACACGATATTTAAACTGCTATAAATCAGAAACTATTAAAGATATTTAAACGATTTCTGGAAGATTAATAGTTGAATAGTTGAAGATTATTTTGTAGTTTAAATGGTGTCTGTAGCTTAAAGTATGCGGAAGTAGTTAAAGCTGAAAGTAGACAAAGCTGAAGAGAATTTGAAAAGTTGTTCCCATTCATTTCAATGGGGAAAAAAAGTTAAAAAAAAGCTTAATAACTTGAAAAATATGAAACATATGAATGAGAAAAGTAATAGCTTCTCTTCTTCACTTCTCCTTAAAAAGCTGAACATTTTGATATTGGAATCGTTTCTGTAGCTGAAAGTATGCGGGACTAGTTAGATGCAGAAAAACGGGGGGAAGAAAAAAAATAATAATAATAATAATAATAAAGCTTAGAAAAACAATACAGTGAATGCTTTGCAGCATTCACTGTGATAAAGAACGAAGATATCAATAGTGTGAGAGCTGTTCAGCTCTCCCACTAATAATAAAGACCGAAGATAACAATAGTGTGAGAGCTGTTCAGCTCTCCCACTAAAAAAGGGCGGAATAAGTAGAATAATAATAAAGACCGAAGATAACAATAGTGTGAGAGCTGTTCAGCTCTCCCACTAATAAAGACCGAAGATAACAATAGTGTGAGAGCTGTTCAGCTCTCCCACTAATAATAATAAAGCTTAGAAAAACAATACAGTGAATGCTTTGCAGCATTCACTGTGATAATAATAAAGCTTAGAAAAATAATAATAATAAAGCGATAATATGATCTTTATTAATGTGATAATAAAGCTTAGAAAAAGAATACAGTGAATGCTTTGCAGCATTCACTGTGACTAGATAAAGCTTTTCAATAGGAAAATGCACAGTGAATGCTTCCATGCTGAATGTATTCCTGAAGAATTACTGAAAGTAGCTTAAGCACTAAAAACAGCTGAAGGTGAGGAATTGATTGCATAGCTGCATATATCTAAAAGTCTGTTTTGCATATATGCATCATACTTTAATTCAATATATATAATTTTAGCTGAAGATGAAACATTAAAAACATAGTTTGAAATAGCAGAAAAGTTGAATGCATAGATAAACATATCTAACGATTAGTTTTTTGAAAAGAGCTGTTTGTGTACAAAAAAACATAAATTTAATTTAAGCAATTACTGTTTACTTCTACACATATGATTTCACTGGTGCTTTAGGCAGGACTTTAACCAGTGTCTACAACATCAGAGCCAAACACTTAACCACTGAAACACAGTAACTGCTGACAATGCAGGTCTAAGCAGCACTATACATACTATTTCAAAACTACTAATTGACTACTAACTGAAATTAACTGAACCATTGAAAACATAGTTTGAAATAGCTGAAAAGGTGAATTCATAGATAAATATCTCTAACGAATAGTTTTTGTAGAAGAGCTGTATGTGCACAAAAGAAACAAAAATGGTTGAATTTAAGGTAAAGAACTACTATTTATTCCTACTAAACCTGTTCATTTGAGTTTTAAGTCACATCTGGCAGTTGCCCTTTTTTTAAAAATTAGGATTCGAACCGGAGACTGCCGGAGTCAGAGTCAAGGACCTTATCCACTGAGACAAAGCAGCTACTTCCATTGATTCACATGGCGGCATTACACGTCCTAGTGTCAATGGTAAACTCCTGTTGGTTTTAATAGGGAAAATAAAAAGCTTAATATTTCCAAAAGTATAAAAGATATGACTAAGAAGACTAATAGCACACTTCTCCTCAAAAAGCTGAACCTTTTGATATTTGAACGGTTCCTGTAGCTCAAAGCGTGTAGGAGGAGTTAGGTGCCGACGATTGTAGAAAGGACATAAAAAGGAAACATCAATGCTAACACTAGATAAAGCATTTCCATAGGAAAATGCACAGTGAATGCTTCCATGCTGATTATATTGCTGAAGAATTGCTAAAAAATAGCTAAAAATTTTAAAACATCTGAAAGTAGCTTAAACACAAAGTATAGATGAATGCATCTGAACAGAACTGGGTGTTTTTTAAACAGAGCTGAATATTTTCAGAAAAAGCTGAAGGAGTTGAATTTCAAATTAAGGATAGTTTAGCGAGATCTGTTGAAATTCAAGAAACGCTTAAATGAAGAAAGTATGTAAAGGATTGCTGAACTTGATGAAATATAGTTGAATGTATCAAAATAGGTAAATGGAGTCCAAGAGCTGAAGAAATAGTGGAAAGCAGTGGAAACATTTAAAACAGCTGACAGTAGCTGCAAAAGAAGTAGATCAATTTTAGATTTGGAAAAGTTGGAGCATTTGATGACGTATGTGCAGGGAATTGCTAAAATTTATAACTCAATATACCTGAAGGAAATCAATATAGTTTATTAAGAAGTGAACACGTAAACAAGCCTAATTATACTGTAAAATATTCTAATTAGCTATTTGTAATTAATCAGTTGAAACATTACTGAAACTAGCCGATGAGTTAAATGTATTATTGTATTAATTTACATTATTGAATGTAAAATCTTTTTTTCTGAACAAAGCTTAAAGACTTGCGAGGGTTTCGAACTAGGAATTCCTACATTAGGGTCCTGCTGTCTTGCCACTGGGCCAAAGTAGCTGCTCAAATCGCTGCTTAAAGTGGCTTTATAAATCCTATTCTAAAGCTAAACTATCTAAAAATTCTTCATTTTTGATATAGATTAGTAAATAGATAGATTAAGGATATAACTCACTTTATCTGAGAAACAGAAATATTTATACAGTAACATGATTGCATATCCATGCCTCAAACAGGAATCGAACACAGATGTCTCACTCCAGAGTCAAGGACTTAAACCACCGTGCTACCGGACATAATGTCTACAGGATGACTTGGCTGAAGAGTTTCCTCGAAGAAAACAAATCCTTAGTCATTTTATCATGTTTATTTTATTAAACAAATACCTGAAATTTGCAACAGTGCCAAAACGCTAAACCTAAAGCAAATGAGAATATTTTGATACAAAATCATGCATCAATCATTGCAATTTCAATTTTAACATATTGTACTGGCTCACAGCAGTTAGTCCCGCCCTGAGCCGCTAAGGCTTATGGGTAAAACAATCGTTTTTTGTGTTTAAAGTCTTATAGTTGAAGTTAGGATTCAAAATCTTTTATAACTTTGGTCAAATTAAATTAGCATTTTGTTTATTTATGGTTGTAAAGTGTTCTTTTTGTTTTTCTTCTTTTTTTGTGTTGTACAACGCGAGTCAGGGGATTGTGTGTGGGAGTGTCCATCAATGAGCAGTGTTTTGTGGGGTGTGTGAAAATTAAATTGTGCTTGCTTTCTACAAAGGAAGTGCACCAAGAAGTGCAGTTGTTTTGTGTCTCATTACCTGCACAGTCTAATCAAAGCTGTACAGACATGAATTAATATTGCCTGTGAATAAGTACAGGATTTAAGCAATCAGTTAATTGGACTTACTTGCCAGAAGGACTGTTAAATAATTTAAGGCATGTTGCTATTAACTAAAAAGGCTTCACCTTATCCAAATGTGCATAGTTCATTAAAGAATGAAATCGATGAATGAATTTTTAATTTTTTTTTATTTTAGCAAAATGATGTGTGGGGCTCTGTGATAAAAAAAAAAAACATTAAAATATAAAAAATTTTAATAAACGCAAAGATTATGTCAACAAGAAGAACCTTATCAAAAAATTGTTCATCATTAAGGGTCACTCCTATTAACACCACGTTAACACCACGTTCTGTTACCCACAATGCATTGTGCGATAAATTTGCATATATTTTTAAATGCTGTAATGTTGACTTAATTCCTTAAAAACACCCCCTCAACTATTTGACAGACCAGGTAGTTTAAAAGCTTAATGCCTACGCCTACTCTTATGGGGAATCAACAATGCAATGAACTCATCAATAATATGCATAGAGCTGCTGTGAGCATTAGGAGTTTGATTTGTAAGTCAAAGTGCCACTGAGATCAATCCCTCTGCTGCAGCTGCGCCGTTGTCATGGAACAGGCAGGAACCTCCACTGATCAGCACAAAGAGCTGGAGTGAGGCTGATTTCCACCCCATCTTAGCAGGCTTGTTACACCAAAACCATAAAGATTATCACAAAAATAACTTCACTTTAGGAATCCCAAGACTTCAATGATCACCTGGTGTGCGTTTTATGCTTGAGGAATGAAAATTGTGGCCACAGTCGCGATTTAAAAATGCCTGTCCCTCTGTGATTTTACCCAGATGTCAGAGAGTATTTTTCATTGGAGTGAATGGGAGGATTTCTGGACCTCTCTGTGCTTTGAGGCAGATACAGACTAAAGTATAGTTTTAATGGCTTAGCCAGGCACATCGTTGGTAAGAAGACAAGTATGACTACAAACGAGTGAAGAAAATACGTTGATAGAGTGAAAACTGTGGCTGTAGTGACGAGTTAAAGAGAAACGTTCTGGCGTAAGAAAGCGTCTCTCTACACTCTAGCTGTGGCATGCCCCACTCAATTAGACGCAATACACACTAATGGAAAAGCAGAGAATTCCTAAAAAAACACCCTATGCTTAAACTGCTATAACTCAGAATCTGTTAAAGATATCAAGAAGCTAAACAAGACATTAATAGCTGAATAGTTGAAGATTGTTTTGTAGTTTTAATGGTGTCTGTAGCTTAAAGTGTGTTGAAGTAGTTAAAGCTGAAAGTAGACAAAGTTGAAGAGGATTTTAAATCCCTCTTCCATTCATTTCAATGGGGAAAAAAAGTTGAAAAAAGCTTAATAACTTGAAAAATATGAAACTCATGAATGAGAAAAATAATAGCACACTTTCCTTAAAAAGCTGAACATTTTGATATTGGAATGGTTTTTGTAGCTCAAAGGATGCGGGAGTAGTTAGGTGCCGAAAAACGTACGGAAGAACTAAAACTAATAATAATAAAGATTACAACAACATAACAGTGAATGCTGGAGGCATTAGAAGTCTTAGATTTAAGGGGATAGTAGACTCAACACAGCTATGACTCTTTGTCAGCCTGGCTACAGTGCTGAAAAGAAACCTGGGGTTGTTTTTGTTTTCCTCAATTAGGGAGGAATAATATGTTTTTCTAGTAGCACAAAGTGCTTTTTATATTTTATTAGACTGTCCTTCCATGCAATGCAGTTTACATTTATTTTGTTGGAACGCCACTGTCCTTCTAGTTGTCTGGTCCTGTGCTTTAGATCTCTAAGTTATACCACTGAGCTAACCTCCTCTGATTCACTGCCTTCTTCTTCAGAGGAGCCACTGTGTCTTAACATTGTACGTAGAGAAGCTGCAGCATCATCTACAAGACAGTCAACCTATTCATAAGGATTAAGGTGACTGTTCTCTGTGTATCTACAAGGCATTGAGGCAAAAGATGATGGAATCATCTGCTTGAATCTGGCAACAGCGTTGTCAGATAAACATCTGCTATGGTAACATTTCTTTCCAGCTATTGTAAGGTCAATTGTGCTAAATTCAAAAGTTAATGAGAAATGGTCAGATAACAGAGGGTTTTGGGGAAGAACTATTAAATTATCAATTTCAACCCCATATGTCAGGACAAGATCGAGTGTATGGTTAAAACGATGAGTGGGTTCATTTACCTGCTGTGTAAAACCAATAGTGTCTATTAAGGAGTTAAAAGCAGTGCTGAGACAGTTGCTGTCAACATCTACATAAATGTTAAAGTCTCCCACTACAATGACTTTATCTGTGCTAAGAACTAGGTCAGATAAGAATTCAGAGAATTCAGTTAAGAACTCCAAATATGGAGCAGGAGGACGGTAAACAATACAGATGGAGCGGCAAATTTTCGTTGCCTCGTTGCTGCAGGATTTCACACTGATCTTGTCATGACATTAGCATGACTTAGGTATCATTCCACCAAGCCCCCCTACACCAGTCATGACCCCCCACTGTGATGTACTTAATGCGTGGCTGCCTTGTTAACGCCCCCTAAACCTTTTTTAAGAAATGACCTGCAATTGCACATTCATGCACCAGGTGGAGCAGTGATGTGTAATCCAGACCCACAGGCAGATTAGAAGTGAACAGAAATGAGTGTCTTAAATGTAAAGTAGTTTATAACGGAATATAAATTTATTTATGTCTAAGCAGGTAGAAAATTACAGGTGTTATGAATACGCCCTTTAGTCAAACATTCAGTCAACATCCACATGGATATTTTATTTGTTTTAATTATACTGTATTGTATGTATTACTGTATTGTAATGTTTAGCTCTAAATTTACTGGCATTTTTTGACAACTGACAAAAACCAAAAGCTTCCTTAGTCTGAGGGAAGTTCCATATCATCCTCCAGTTTGGCTTCACTTCACACTTGCAAAGAACTGGCTCGTTACGTGAAGAAAAGACACAAAAGTGAGTAGGTGTGATGAACCCTCCCCCAAGAAGGACACCAGACTGAAAGAGTTGACATGACTCAACTTCCACACAACTTTACCTGAGCCATAAAAACCAAATATATTTGTAAACTGCTTAAAAAGAAAATTCTTCATGGATCCATAACTTTAAAGGTTCCACTCAAATCAAGGCTCTGTTAACATAATGCTGTATGGAGGAATTTAGTTACTGTCCATACAGTAGGTCTCCCTCAGAGGACCAACAGCCTAGTGGTTAAGGCACAGGAGCTCCCAGCTAGAGACTCCTGGTGTAGACTTGCCTCTGGTGTCTTTTGTGTACCACACAAATTCAAGTGACACAAAATACAGAGATCTGCATACACATGTGTTATGAGTTATGCCAGCTGATAATCTTTCAGTTCTGTGTCATTTCAGTCACCTTTTACTGACAAATGTCACCGCAATCGGCTGATTGTGACTGCTCAATAATTTTCAAGTTAACTTACAGACTTTTCTTAAAGCAGAAACATTACCAAGAGTGCAGGAACCTTCAGTCTGAGTAAAGTTAGGCACTATACTCTATTTACAATAGGCTTCACTTCACACCTGTAAAGAACTGGCTCATCAGTTGAACAAAGGACTGTAAGATGGTGTGAAGACCATGTCCCCCATGAAGGACATATAATGTAGAAGCTCCTTGACAAACATTTCTGCTCTAAAAGAATGTAGTGACCCAACTTTCAGACAACTTGGTTTAGAAAATGGTCAAACGAACTGGACGTTTATAAAATCTGTAAATGAAACTTGTTAAACCACCAACTAACAAAAACTGTTTATTTAAAAACTGTGGGTGAGAAGTTGTGTGCTTTAACCACTAGGCTCTTATAAGTGATGGATGGATGAAGAAGTTCACAAATGTATCTGGTTACATCAGGTAACAGCACTGCAGGACTCTGGTGCTTTAGGGAGAAGGGGGTGGTGTGAAACCAGTCTAACTGGTGCTGTAGATGGTCGTTCTGTCTGAAAAGAGGCTCTCTATTGTTATGTTCATATAAGCTTGATTAGAACATTGAAAAGTTCTTTTTTAATTTAAAACAGCTCCTGAAGCAGGCAGACTGACACACACTACATTCAAGTGAATAGGAATAATATATAGAATGACAATTTAATAATTTTATTAGGTACTTTTGTGAAGTCTAACTCAACCTAATACAGCCAGTAACTGATAAACCTCCAGAAGGTAGTTTGGCAGCTGTGGCAGCGTGAGCTGCTGATGCTTATCTATGATTAAAAAAAAGTTAGTGCAACATTCAATTCTGAAATGAAGCAAACTTTTTGAGTTTGTCTGTCTGCCCTAGCAAACAGTGTAGAACTGACGTTATCAGATCTATGTCCTGTTCTCAGAACTGTGCCTATTTTTGCTGTTTGAACCTAACTCTACAGGTCAGATACTAAAGCTCCACCTTTTGGTTTTACCCTGGAATTGCGTCTTTGGTGCTAAAATGGGGGTGGCCTCATTAACATTTTTAACACCTTCCCCAAACAGACTGTTGGGGATATGCGAGGAGCACAAATTATAATAATTGGATTTATAGTTCCTGAGTGGAGATACCAATTATGTTTATAATTTAGATTCACAAATCTTGGTTATTAGCTTAAATATATATAACTATATGACAAATGTCTATAGTTTGGTAAGTGAAACACTTACCATTATTGATTTAATAATTATTAATTGAATTAACAATTACTTAGTTTACGGGGCACCACCCTGTTACCAGGGACCAATAACCAATTTGGAATAGCCAATACAGTCTCAATTGTATTCTAGTTGAAGGATGAACTCCGTACCGTAGCCAACTCAATTCACCAGTGCTGCAAAACCATATACAAATAATCACAGACAACGACCAATTAAATTATGAACGCTTTATTAAACAATTAACATTATTTCTAGTGTCAACACTATCTTGAATAACTCAGCAAATCACAACTTAATCTTATGGTGTGTTCGTCTGGAAGTACTGTATGTGTATGCGCGTTACCTGGGATAGGAGGTGTGTGTGTGTGTGTGTGTGTGTGTGTGTGTGTGTGCGTGCGTGTGCGTGTGTGAGAGAGGGAGAGAGAGAGAAAGAGAAAGGAGGAGGAGGGCCCCCCCCCTTTAGGGGCACAGCTGCGCGCGTGTGCCGGTGAGCCCTTTGAATGGAGCGCGCGTGTCTGGCGCTCACAGGGAAAGAAGCGTGTAAAGGAGTGTGAAGTGGGACTAGCGTGGATAAGGCTTGTGGTCTCACAAACACGTGGGGCTATATTCTGCGATATAGTCACGTGATCGCGGAAGCGTGCAGTGGTTGAAACGTGCGCTTGGCGTGGTCGCAGAAGAGACAGAGCACCGCACAGTACCACAATAAAGCACTTAAGCTAGCGAAATCACAGGTTACAACCCTTCAATGTGCACCTCTTTACGTAGATCTGTAACAGCATTACAGTCACGTGATCGCGGAGATACACAGCGGTCAGATCGTGTGTGCAGGAAAAGAAACAACACAACAATAAAACAATTACTGATACCCTAAGAGTTCTACTCTGCTCAGACTTAAGAATGCCTCTGCCTTACTGCTCAATCCTGGTGAGAAGATCCGGCGTTGCGTGCGTGCTTGCGCTGTTGCGGTCCGGTCCGGTCCAGGTGTGCGTTGCGGTGATCGTGTCGTGATCAGCTGATGCGGCGGCGAGTGAGGCGGTTACGCTGGCGGTTTCCTGCCGTGTGGCTGGAAGTAGATGGGTGATCAGGCCCGTTCTCTGTGACGACGTCTCCGTTGGTTTAGCTGCTGGCTGCGGTGGAGGCGTGCAGAGGGAAGCTCCAGGTGGACGGAGAGAAGAAAGGTTGCGGTGGTCTCGTGTACGAGGAGAGAAGGGTCCGGGACGAAGTCGGAGAGAAGAAGGGGAAACGGGACAGGGTCGGAGAGAACAAGGGAGAGAACAAGGGACGAGTCTTCGGTCACGGCGACTTTTATAACCGTGTTTTTGGTCACGCCCGTCCTATTGTTTGGTCCAATCAGGACGGCTGACGTCCAAGTTCTTCCGGCTGACGTCCAAGTTTCTCCGCCGTTTGTCGCTTGTGTCAGCGGGAGTTGGATGTCAGCGGGGGAGCCAGGTATGGGTCCCCAGCCTGGCGCCTGGTTTTGGTGCTGAGATTTGAAATCTCTTTGTTCTCACTACTATCAGGATGAGGACTTTACATGCAGGCCGCAGTGCCTCCTTTGTCTGAGCATGTGGGACCTTAATAATAATTCTGTTAATAACAGATTATACAGATGAGGTCCCCCAACAAGACCAAGGAGGAGGGCTGCTGACAGTTGGCTGATGAGGGTGTGATAAGTGTGTGATCAGCGTCAGAAAGGTGACTGACAGTCGACTGAAATTAGCGAAAATGAACCGCTCCATCTGTACAAAACACAACTGGCTTCTGAGTTTTAGAGTCTGGGTGAGAAAGGCTCAGAGTGAGGCTCTCAAATGAGTTATAACTATGTTTAGGTTTAGGAGTAATTAATAAATCTGATTTATAGATGGCTGCTACTCCTCCACCTCTACCTGTACTTCTTGGAACATGATAGTTGATGTGACTCTTTGGAGTCGATATGACTACTTAATAAGACTACCTATAGTTTAGTAATTACCCGCACCTTTCGGCCATATCCTTTTGAAATAAAAGCACCAATCTAAATTTCCTCTGCAGCTACTTTCAGGTGTATTAAAAGTTTCCAAAACTTTAAGCTATTTTTTATCTCTTGAACTTAAAACTATTTATAATATTTAGCTGTTTTTGTTACATTTAGGTATATTGTGTCTTCCTGAATTTTCAGCAGTTCAATTTCAGCAAATCTGTTTCAACTTTCCTCAATTTGGAATTCAACTGCCTCAGCTTCTTCTGCAAGCATTCAGCTCTGTTTAAACAACTCAGTTTCTTCACATTCATCTGTGCTTTACATGCTTCAGCTGTTTTCAGCTGTCTTAAATGTTTCAGCTGCTTTCAGCAATTCTCCAGGAATACATCCAGCTTGGCAGCATTCACTGTGCATTTTCCTATGTAAATACTTTATCTAGTTATTAACATTCTTCAGTACTTGTTTTTCTGCATCTAACTAGTCCCAACAACTTTCAGCCACAGAAACCATTCAAATATCAAAATATTCAGAGCAAAATCAGGGTGCAAATCAGCTTCACTACAAATGACTAGGCTCATCTCTGGAGGGTCCTCCCTTTGGAGCACCGTCTCCATGACAATGGCACATCTGCAGTAGATAAGTGATTGAGCTTAGTAATAGTTTGATTGAGAAGTCAAACTCCTAATGCTCAGTGTCCACAACAGCTCAGTGTATATTACTGATAAGCAAATTATATATATGCATTTATAGCACAATGCCTTGTGAGTAATGCACCATAACAGAAACTGGTGTAAATAGGAGTGACCCTTGCAATGGTTATTGTTGCTACATTTATAGAGGGATGCTGGTAGGACAGGTTCCCCCTCTTTTCAAAGATTGTAACTTGCAGATTAACAGTTTGTCCTATGAGTCCATTTATCCTTTACACTTTTGGGAGTGCAGTGCATCAAATGGCTATTTTTGCTGGTAGTTGTACTGCTTTCAAAAAATTTTTATTAAATCACCTGCAATATAGTCTTTCCTGTTGATGTCATAATGCCTCTATTTTCCTATTGACTGGCAAATATATGAATAGGTCATTGTAGGTATCTGCTCTCAGTATACAGTCGTAGAAACCAAACTCTTAAAATGTACTCAGACCACGATGACCTATAGTTTGCTCTGACTCTGAATGAAACGTAAGAGCCCGAATGACAGATAATAGTGTTCAGACAGAGCATAACCAGAAATGTGTGCATGCAAATGCAGACAACAAGAGAACGAGGGAAGTGGCATCGCCATTTGAAGCAGACAGTGATGTGACGTTCCAACGATTTGGTACTAAGAAGCTACTTATTCATAGGCAGATGACTTGGATCAAGTTGTCAATACGCGCTAATGTTTGTTGTCAATTGCTGAAGTTGCTGCTGTCTTTATACAATATGTCCTGATGTTTAAGTACTGTTGGGTGTGTTAAGTCTGTGTACATTCTAACAGTATGATTTCCCCACCAGAGTAAAAGCTGGGAAAACGAGACAAGTCGTTTTCTTGTTTTCCGTTCTTTCCTCAAAACTGGAAATGTTTAAATCCATTTAACTGTCCGTGTAGGTTCTAACAGTTTGATTTTGCCCTCCAGAATAAAAGCTGGGAAAACGAGAAAATTAGTCGTTTTTTACAACCGGAGGACCTGTTACTGTGTCTGTACACGCTGGTAACACAGCACGTGGTTGTTTGGGTTGGCTGTCATTGCAAAGTAGTCAGCACCACAGCTCCCAGTAAGTCCAGTAACTTTGTATTGTATCGAGAGAGACCCCCCCCCCCCACCACACACGCTGTAAGGTTTGCTCTGACGGTAGGCACGTTAGACACCAGACGTGCGGCCTAAGAAAGTGAGACTCTTATTTTGAAACACAGTACAACAAAAACAGGAAGCCGGTGCTCAAGGGTAACTTAAGTAATGAATTTATATTTTCCTTTCCAGACAACATCGACTCAAATCAAGCTGTTTTCTGGTTAAGTTGTCCGGAAGATAAAATACAAACAACATCCATTGTTTCTCTTGATATAAGTGAAAAACTTAATTTAATCACAGCACTGTGTTAAACAACAAGACAAGCTGAAAACTGTCTTTTCAAAACTAGACTCGGAATTGGATTTGAAGCCAATGTCTTGTTATAAAACTGACAAACAGAATTTAATCCCAGCAGCGTGTTAAAAACGAATAAATGAATTTAAAGCCATTTCCCGTTTTTCTCGTGTTGAGGAAAAAACTAGTTAACTGGTCACTCAGCACATTGCATAAAATTTTTCACAAAGAAAAGAATCTTCGGGAGAACCACTCTGCCCCTTGGGGACTCTTGCCTATGTGCGGGACGTGTGGTATTCCTGGTGCCCCGTTTGTATGGAGCCTCTGTCCATCGAGGATGCAGAGGATCTATTCATATTTTAGACTTTGATAACAGGGCTACTCATGATTGGCCTTGGTTGTGCCCTGCTTTATCGTAAGATTGGAAAATCTGCGGCCGGCTTACTGGCGTATCCACCGGCCGTGGAGTTACAAACGCCGCTGGGAGCCATGGTTACTCGGCTGACGGAATTAAATTAGAGGATGACCCGGATGGAGGGACTGATTAGTAACATCTCAGCTCGTTCGGAGTCCCGGATTGCAGGACTGACTAGTAAGATCTCAGCCCGTTCGGAGGAAGACAAGGGACTGAGGGATAACATCTGCAGACAGACTGAACACTTGGTTACTATGGTGACAGCCTTGTCTGACAGGCTTGAGGAGATGTCACGGGTGACCCATGGTCCCACAAGAGGCGATGAAGCCCTGAGTTCTGACTGACTGGAGTATTGATCTAGACAAATTAGTTGTGGATTGTTAAAATTTATTAGAATTGGGTTTGTTTTATTCTGTCCCTTCTCCCTTTGACCCTCCCTTTTTGTGCCTCTATGTATCCTTTTTCTGTTATTGTGTCTCCCTTCAAGAACAACTGTTGGACTGGCATCTAAACATCTTGGTCGGCCTCGGTCATACTTCTATAAACAACACTTCACTACACTGATGCAGATACACCCCCCCTCACACACACACACACCTTACAGTCTCACTGTCTGCTCTCCGACCTGATGTAGCCAAGAAAAAATTCCAGCAAGGTTTCCACTTGTACTTTGTTCCATTGTATGTGCGTGTGTTTTTGGCTTTGTATTGTTTTATACTGCAACTTGCTTCCAATGTCGATTTAGTGCTGGTCAAGCTGGCTGCTGATGAAATTTCACTGCTGTGAGACTAATAAAGGTCTATCTTTGTTGATTATACACATTAAGAGAAGAGACACAAAGTGGGTTTACAATTTATTTTGACTGTGCGTCCCATTGCAACTGAATAGGGGGTTGGGATGACTT
The DNA here is from genome assembly GCF_900634795.4 of Betta splendens. NCBI lineage: Eukaryota > Metazoa > Chordata > Actinopteri > Anabantiformes > Osphronemidae > Betta > Betta splendens. Next base: position 15,918,853 of record NC_040888.2, on the reverse strand, counting down.
AATGGCCTATAGTTTGCCTAAACAACCAATCAGTACCTCTGAATAAAACCGGGGGGAGGGCTCTACATAGGGCGGCACGGTGGTGCGGTGGGTAGCACTGTCGCCTCACAGCAAGAAGGTTCTGGGTTCGATTCCCGGAGGCGGCCCTGGTGCCTTTCTGTGTGGAGTTTGCACGTTCTCCTCCGGGTTCTCCGACTGGCTTCTCTCCACTACCAGTGGAGACCACACACACTCTTTATATAAATTTATATTTTCCTTTCCATGTCCACACACACCTTTCCACAACCATTCACACACACTCACACCTATTCACACACCCATTCACACACACTCACACCTACCACCGTAGGTGTGAGTGTGTGTGAATGGTTGTCTGTCTATGTGTTGCCCTGCGATGGACTGGCGACGCGTCCAGGGTGTACCCTGCCTCTTGCCCGTAGCCAGCTGGGATAGGCACCCCCGGGACCCCGCACTAGGGAGTAAGCGGTTAATGGATGGATGGGCTCTGCATATATACACATGCTTATTATACACGGTAAATGTAATGGTTATACTGGATGAAAAAGAAACCACAGCAACCACTTTGACCACTTTGAAGGTGTGTGTGAGAACAGTTAAACCAGTAAGATATTGCCAATGTCCTTTAAATGGAAGCTCCAACATTTTACTTTGACATTAATGACATTAATCACAATAGCTGCAGAACAACAAACTTTTATTACATAGAATGGAGAAACCCACATTCAAGACTTACGGCGAAGCAACTAGTAGCTCAGTGTTCCAACATCCACAAACGGCAACTGCTATCACAACTTGAGATTGACGAGATACAACACAAATGCTACGGCAAGGGGGAGCCATAGGATTACATGGATTTGGAACTCGCTCTGCGCCGTAAACATGGTGTCTGATGTTGATTTAGTTGCTAAAGCAAACTTCACATCTCTTCCCCCTACTCCGTATTGGCACAGAGACATGATAACATATTGTTAACTGCTGCACCTACATAGGCTGTAGGACGCCACAGACTGTGGACGCTTCATAAAACTTATTTATTTACCGGAGCTTTTAAAGTCGGCAAAATCGAGTCACTCAGATTTATTTACGACATCTGATTCTCCCGCAGGAATAATACCATTGTAGTATAAAAATGTGTAATATCATATATTATTATATAGGTAGTGAACAATCTGTTATGGTCATGTTAAGGTGCAGTGACTGTTCCGCAACCCTTGTAGTTTGGGAGGGTCGTTGTCTGGGGAGTGTCTGGGATAGACTCCATGAAACAGACATTTACACTTACTTTTAGCAGTAAAGTTGATCATTGCTTATGGGAGGAATACAGAGAGTAGATGGGTTCATGTGTGTCCTCAGTGACTGGGGTTAAAGAGTTTGCTTAAACTGGGTTCGCAGAGTCTGGCTAACTCTGAGACAGACGCCAACTGGAGATTCTAAATGAAGGGCTTAGAGTCTGTATGTGGCTAAAATAAATTGAAAGCTGTGTAAGTACAATAAGTGACGTTGGAAGAGCAGGCCCAAGAAAAAGAACCCAAATTGGCAACATATACTAAACACCTTTTTGTAGGTCTGGACACTCTCTATTTACCTTTTTTATGGTTCAGGGCTGAAAAATATTTCTTCGAGTGGTTCTAAAATTAAGGTGAGGATTAGTAACAGCATCAGATTATGGTGCGGCCTCAGTGCTCAATCGGTAAAGTCGGTGGACTTGTAAACGGGTGGTCCCCCGGTTCGAATCCCCGTTAGAGCAAATAAGCATCCAGTGTGGGTCCTTGGGCAAGACCCCACCGCCTACCCCATAATGATGAGAGACAATGAGCCAGTGAGACAATGAGGCTCAGACGTCACCCGGTCTAACAAGGTCTGCGTCAGGTGTTGGGGAACCAGAGCACCTTGGTGAGAAGTGGGCTACTGGAACAAGAAAGAAATTGCTAAGATGCGAGAACAAGACTCGTTCTCTACCACCTTGGGAGGTGGCTGCGAGAACTGTTGGAATGCTACTACTCACCCTAGTCAGAGGGGTTACATGCAAAGAATGTGCAGCGAATGGGAATGGAGAAACCCACATTCAAGACTTACGGCGAAGCAACTAGTAGCTCAGTGTTCCAACATCCACAAACGGCAACTGCTATCACAACTTGAGATTGACGAGATACAACACAAATGCTACGGCAAGGGGGAGCCAGGACGCCAGGTCAGAGGGGAGGTTTCACCATCTCCCCAACCAGAAATTGGGTAGGAAGCCCCAATGGGCACTGTTTGACAGACTGACCTAAAAGATAAGATTATGGCGAGATTGAACAGGCAACCCCGAAGCCAACTACAACGGCTAAGTAAAGTACCATCAGAAAGTCTCATGGAAGATGTGAATGCAGCATTGAGAGTGATCCCTACCACAACAATCACTGAAACCAATGAGCTGATATACGCTTCAGCATCAGTAATCCTAGAGATGCTTGGATATAATAGCAATCATGGGGGCCATGAGAAACAATACCCACCATGGAAACGAAGGTTGGAGGCGAAAATCAAGGTAGCTCCGAGTGAAGTGAGCCAAATAACAGAGGCGCAGAGAGGTGCAATGAAAAGACCGATGCCCAAGAGGTACAGCCAGATGCCCATACCTGAAGCACTCGAAACTGCCAAGCAAAGGCTACAAGCCTTGGCCAGCCGCCAAAAAGATACACCAGAGATAACGAAGCCAGACGAATCAACCGGCTGTTTGCAACACAACCTGCAAAAGTGTACTCTCAATGGGCAGGGTAATAACAGCAGAGCAGACCCACCAAGGCTGGAAACTGAACAGTACTGGCAAGGTATATGGGAAAGGGTGGCGTCTGTAATGGAAAAAATGTACTTTAATGCTTCTTGTGTTCATTTCTGACTCTGTATAGCAACCATGCATTCTGTACTTGTTGATTAGACCCAGGACTGAACATTCTTAGACAAACAGTCTATCTTCCTCTCAAGGTTCTGTCGCACATTAAGTGCTGACATCTAATGTTGTGTTTGACTGATTGATTGTTTATGGCCTGTGTCTGCCTTTTACCCCTGGTCTCTGGCTCCTTTCTATCTGATGCCTCACCAGACCCAAGGCTGTAAACCTTGTGTATTCCCTGTGTAATGTAAACATCTTCACCCACAGTGTGATAAGGAGATTCCACCAGGTCCCGGGAGAAGGGTTAAAAAACAGAGACAACCTCAGAACGGTGTGATCTTTGCATTATACCTCCGTGGTGTATGTTCAGAACTCCCCAGCTGACTTTTTGATTTGCTTTCCTCATTATTTGTTATTTTCTTTATTATTTCAATAAATCGCACAAAAGGACAACTCTCTTATCTGCCTTTATTCCAAAATTTCCACCACAGCGTCACACAACAGTTATGCACAGGGGCTGGTGGATCTGAGGGAAGACCACAGCAACGTCCCTGAACAGAATCCAGTGACTATCACAGTGGCCGACATCCAACACAGAGTCTCAGGTATGAAAAACTGGACAGCACCCGGCCCTGACATGATCCACGCCTACTGGTGAAAGAAGCTTACTGCAATCCATGAGCGCCTGGCAGCACAAATGAACCAGCTGCTAAGGAATGAAACTCACCCTGAATGGCTAACCGAAGGGCGAACGATCCTGATAATGAAGGATCCCTCAAAGGGTACAGTCCCATCCAACTACCGGCCAATAACCTGTCTCTCCACAACATGGAAGCTCATGTCAGGCATCATCGCAGCTAAGATAAGTGGGCACATGAGTCAATACATGAGCGAAGCACAGAAGAGCATTGGTAAGGATACCAGAGGAGCCAAACACCAACTCCTGGTTGACAGAACAGTCGCCCAAGACTGCAGAGTGCGACACACCAACCTGTGCACAGCCTGGATCGACTACAAGAAAGCCTATGACTCAATGCCACACACATGGATCACCGAATGCTTGGAGCTGTACAACATCAATAGAACTCTAAGGGCCTTCATTGCAAACTCGATGAGGTTGTGGAGAACCACCCTTGAAGCCAATGGGAAGCCACTTGCCCAAGTATCCATCAAATGTGGCATATACCAAGGAGATGTACTGTCCCCACTGCTGTTCTGCATAGGTCTGAACCCCCTCAGCCAAATAATAAACAAGACTGGCTATGGATACCGACTTGATGACATCAAGCTGTACGCCAAGAGTGAGCGAGACATCGACTCGCTGATCCACACCACCAGGATCTACAGCTCGGACATCGGGATGTCATTCGGGCTCGAGAAATGTGGGAGGATGGTGACAAAGAGAGGCAAGGTAATCCACAAAGAAGGGGTCTCACTCCCAGAAGGAACAATAGCAGACATTGAGGACAATTACAAGTACCTTGGAATACCACAGGCAAACGGCAACCTTGAACAGGCAACAAGGAATGCGGCAACAGCCAAATACCTCCAACGAGTAAGGCAAGTCCTAAGAAGCCAGCTCAATGGCAAGAACAAATCCCGGGCAATAAACAGCTACGCCCTGCCAGTGATCAGATACCCTGTAGGAATAATAAGGTGGCCAAAGGAAGAGATACAGACCACAGATGTTAAGACACGAAAGCTCCTCACCATGCATGGAGGGTTCCACCCCAAATCCAGCACCCTGAGACTATACGCAAAAATTTTTCTGTTCAAAACATTGAAGATGCCATTAGACCAGCAAACTTTCGTAGAGTTATTGAAGGTGTCAAGAAGGTAACCGGCTTTGAAGAAGAGACTCATTCCTATCAAACACCAAGCTTGGCTTTAAAACTGGGACATATACTTAATAGAATCGCTGAGATTGTCCACTGCAGAGCACTTATGGCAACAGATGAGAACCTGATCAAGTCTACGGAGACATTTAAAAGGTTGTACCATTCCAAATTGTCAGAGTTGGTGTCTCACAGTGCTCTGAATACACTGAGTGATGCAAAGTACAACAAACCATCAACATTACCATTTACGGAAGATGTGCAAAAGCTTCATCAGTACCTGGAGAAACAATCAGAAACTGCTTTCTGCAGCCTTAAAGAGAAAGCCACTCAACAAAACTATGCTAATCTTGCAAAAGTTACACTTGCACAAATTGTTGTGTTCAATCAAAGACGTGCTGGTGAGGTTTCAAAAATGCACCTGAAATGTTTTTTCGAAAGAGACCAAACAAATCTCCATGAAGATGTTGCAATGGGATTATCCAAAGTGGAACAAAGGCTCTGCAATTATTTCACCAGACTTGAAATTAAGGGGAAAAGAGGAAGAAAGGTTCCTGTTCTGCTGACTCCAAAGATGATCGATGCTTTGTCACTACTGACTGACAGTAGGTCCGAATGTTGTGTTAACGAAAAAAATGTTTTCCTTTTTGCAAGACCAAAGTCAATGAGCCACTACAGGGGACAGGACTGTTTACGTATTCATTCAAACCAGTGTGGAGCCAAGCACCCTGAATACCTCAGGTCAACTCAACTCCGGAAGCACGTGGCTACACTCTCTCAAGTACTTAACCTGAAAAATAATGAACTTGACCAGGTTGCTGATTTTATGGGCCACGACATTCGTGTTCACCGGGATTTCTATAGATTGCCAGTTCCAACAACACAACTAGCCAAAATTTCCAAGATGCTTTTGTCAATGGAAAAAGGACAGCTTTCCAACATGCAGGGGAAATCCCTAGATGAAATTGAAATTGAAGGTTTGTCTGCATCTTACATGAATAGCAGTTATAAATACATGTTTATGATATATACTTGGACTGTTTTGACAAAATTGATTAAAGGAATGCCTTTTTTCTTTTACCCAGATGAAATCTTTGTAAGCGACACAGAGAAAAAAACAAATGACGGTGAATTGGATGATGACCGTGGTTTAGCTGCTTCAGAAGTGGACTCAGGAATTGGACCTAGTGAGCCAATTGACTTCACAGAGCAGGGTAGTGAAGACAGCACTATCGGTAGGTAACTGTTACACTTTCATATTTAGAGATCTGATAATTGTTGCGGTTTAAAAATATGAAGTTTTGTGTCTAGCAGAAACATCATTGTCCTCAATTATGAACAAAACGGTCTCTGTGATGAACAACACAGTAACTGCCCCTAAAGGTAAAGGAATTTGTAGCATGTTACTTTTGTACTGCAGCGCTTTTGTTATAATATGAATTTTTATTGTTAACAACTTTAACATAATGTAAAATTGCAATACATTACAGAAATATCATTGCCATAAAAGGCACAAGTACTGTAAGTAGTGTACTCAACCTTTAGCCTAGTTGACGGTGCTTTCTGGTTCTGCTGGAGATTCTTCTCATCAGAAGGGGTTTTCCTGTCTCCTCATGCTGCAGAAGTGAGTTTTCTGCACTATGTTAGGACTTTCCACCATTGAGTGTGTTTCTTTAACACTGTAAACATGCACACACAATATTCTTTATTTGTTTAATTTACCTAATACCTAGGTTTTTTTGCACAGTTAATGTTATTGTTCTCCCCTTTATTATCTATATTATATATTATTATTATTATCTTATTGTTTTTGACCATTGACTATTTCTGCTGCAAAATAATTTTCCAATGAAGATGTATTGTATCATAAAGTGCCTGTCGGTCTTAACTCTTCTTTTAATGTTTTCTGTTTTGATGATAGATGATATTGCTGAGCAACCAAACCCCATGCGAAAGCCAAAGAGACTGTGGTCCAAAGCAGAGGTCACTGCTGTAATGCGACATTTTAAAGACCATGTACTGGAAGGAAGACTGGCGACTAAAAATGAATGCTGTCAATGCATACGGGCAGAAGCCCCAGTGTTGGATGAAAGAACTGTCCAAAACATAAGGGACTTTGTTAGAAACCGGGGTGTATCGGTAAAAAGACAGTTACAGAAATAAGTGCCGTAAACATGCACTTACACGAAGTAAGTCTTCGACCTCTTATCCTGTCATGTCCCTGTTACTGTACCAGTTGCCAGTTTTTGCTAATTGATTTTGACCTACGCCTGTTTTTTGACCTCCCCTTGCTTATCCCAACCTGTACTTCTGCCTCTGTTTTTCTGTGTACCGACCTGTGCCTGTTTGACCTACCCTTGTTACCAGTAAACCCATTGAACTTTGTTCTTAGTGCTGTCCATGTGGGTCCAGCATCTAGCCTGTTCTGACATAACGTAATCGTGAATGGCAACAGCCGCCACAATACTATACAACCTTTTAGTGAAGTTATGGTTGTTACAGTTTTATATGCTGTTGGACATTAATTTAGCTGTTTTTATTTCTTTATTTGAAAAAACAAGTGAAGTTATGCTTGTTGAATTTTCTTTTGTCCGGCATTTATTTAGCTATTCCTATTAGGATAAGTAAATGAATAAGTTGATGGGCCATTGGTGAGGGGAAAAGAGAAACCCTTATGTATTGGTTTTCATTTAGCTTTATGTTTTCACCTAAATTTAATTTACATTATGTGAGATTTTATTTAAAAGGCCTACTCATTGATTAAAACAGTTGAAATCCTGCTTGTAAAATACTATGGTTTGTCGGATCTGTGTGTTTATGTCAGGTTTTCGTTCTTGGTTTTATTTTGAAAGGACTTTTCTGTTTTTGATCTCAGTTTCCGGTTTTATTTTGTAAGCACTTCCGTTTCTTATCACACCACAGCAGTTCCCGCTTCACTCCCGGTCCTCATTACACTCACCTGTTTCGTATCAGTAATCAACTCCTTGCATTTAACCACCACCTGTCACATTAGTTCTCCGCCAGATCGTCTTATGTATGCCAGACATCCCTTCCAGCATTGAGTTACCCTGTTCGCGCGTTTTTGATTCTGCTCTGTTTTTGACTCCGGATTCCAGCCTACTCCCTTACGGTACTGTAACCTGTGATTTTCTGTTACCGAATCTCTGCCTGTCCCTGGACTTGAATCAGCCTGCTCCACCGGTACTGAAGCCCAACGAACTCCTGTGTATGACCCGGACTGTCTGTGATACCGAATACTGGATTAAACTGTTTAACTCTCTTCCATCTGCCTACGGTTCTCTGTGCTGTGCATGTGGGTCCTTTATCTGCCGTTCCGTGACAGTTTATGCTAATAAGGTGTCAATCAAATGTGATTGACATGTACTTTTAAGGACCTAACAATACGGTTCGGACCTCGTAAACCACATTAAATAGTTGACCTCTGAAACCATCATAGAGTCAGATTGTTGTGTATGAAGTTCTGTAGAGTGTATCCGTACTCTAAAGTAAGCTGAATTTTTTCAGATTTTTTGCAGTATTTTAATTTTACTCCTGTAGCTCTAGGACCATAGGAAACCATAGTTTGTGTAAACCATAACCGAGCGGGTTTTCACAAATTGCACCTGTATACCTTAGAGGTGTGTGTGTGTGTGTGTGTGTGTGTGTGTGTGTGTGTGTGTGTGTGTGTGTGTGTGTGTGTGTGTGTGTGTGTGTGTGTGTGTGTGTTCCCGTTCACCTCCGGCCTCATCTACAATGGTACTGGAACCCAACCGGCCTCTCGTCCATCAGTCTGCTCCAGCAGAATCATTCTGTGGACAGTGTGGTGGAAAGAGGCAGATGAAGAGAGTTGTCTTTTGTGAGCTTTATTATAAAAATAAAGGAAAATAAAAATAATGGGGAAAACAAATAAAAACCATGGATGTTGATCGTGCACATCAACAAACCAAAAACCAGCTGGGGAGATCAGTGCATACACCACAAAGGTGTGATGCAAAGAGCCCACGATCCTCAAGTTGCTTCTGCCTTTTAACCCCTCTGTCCAACTAGGGTGGAATGTCTCTGTAGCCCAATCAAATTACATGCACCCTGTCTTCCATGTCACGGTGTGTGTGTGAAGATGTTTACATTCTCACACCTTCATTGCTGACGTCCAACTATCTGTGAGAAAGGAGCACCAAGTCTCAACAGACAGAGACACAACTCCCCGGCCTTGGGTTTGGGAGCTAGAGTTGAGAGTCAGGCAGAGGCAACGATTGAACAATCTAGATGCAATGTCAAATACATACAGTAAGACAAAACATAAGATATTAATTGCAGAACATAAGTCATAAATCATATAATAACTGCACAGAAATAAGGAAGAAACAATTTTTCCCGTAACAAAAGTCAGCTGGTCTGTGGCCTCAGCCGTGCAGTATGGGCGCTGTCCCTCAGTGGACTGGCAGTTTAGAGACCAATGTCCTTCGCTACCACACTTAACGCATGCTGTAGCTAATTGTTGATTTCTTCTATGGTGAGCCTTGAGCACAGTCTGGGCTGTCCAGTTCAGAGCTATTCTCTTCCAGCCTGTCATTGAGCTGTATTCACACTGTTGTTGTGAACTCTGTTAACAACCTCATCTGCAGGTTTTCCTTTTTAACAAATATGGTTAGGCTAATTTGTGGTTAATCATGCATATGCAGCAGTCTTTCACATAAGTACAGTTTTACTTGAGGTTCTTCCTTATCATCAACTTCACTCACTTTTCTTACTACTTTTACTGGTTAGTCATGCCTCTCTCTGTTATTAATTATCTTGCCTATAGCATTCTTCAATGTCTACAAAAAACATTGTTGCTTTTGCTTCATTTCATTGATTTGTAATAAATATCTGTACATAGAGTGTTAGTTTCATACATCACATAAAGTATTTTAATAATAAGGAATTATCACAGAATGTTAATATCCGTTCACCACTCCTACAATGTTCCATCTAATTAATCAATGAGCTTGTTCCTTCCTATATTTTAGTTGGCGCATACTTTTATATTTATGTTTAAGCACATTGATTTTATTACTATTCATCTATTATAGTTTCTTTTTTTATATGATCATTAAACAATTATTAAATTATTTCTATTATATATTTTCTATTATATTTCTTTCATTCCACCTCAACCATTACACTACTTTAGTTTTTATTTTAAATTCAATATCTAAGAATAGAATAGAATGCTTTATTAGTCCCACAGCGGCGAAATTCCAATCAGCAGCCAGCTTGTTCGACAGGGGAAGCATTTTGCAGTACAAACAATAAAACACACATACAGTTGCACACAGAACAAGTAGAAACCTTGCTGGAAGTTTTTCTTACATCAGGACAGATAGATAAGGTCGGAGAGCAGACAGTGAGACTGTAGTGTGTGTGTGTGTGTGTGTGTGTGTGTGTGTGTGTGTGTGTGTGTGTGTGTGTGTGTGTGTGTGTGTGTGAGTGGGGGGGGGGGGGGGCGGTATCTGAATCAGTGTAGTGAAGTGTTGTCTATAGATGTATGACCAAGGCCAACCAAGATGTTTACATGCCAGTCCAACAGTTGTACAGTTGTCCTTTAAGGGAGCCACAACAGGGAAAGAGGATAGATAGAGGCACAACTGGTGAGCTAGGTTGGAGGGGTGAGAGAGAAGGGACATAGTAATACACAGCCAATTCTAATACATTTTAACAATCCATGACTAATTTGTCTAGATCAATACTTCAATCGGTCAGAACTCAGGGCTTCATTGCCTCTTGTGGGACCATGGGTCACCCGTGACATCTCCTCTAGCCTGTCAGACAAGGCTGTCACCATGTTCACCAAGTGTTCAGTCTGTCTGCAGATGTTATCCCTCAGTCTCTTGTCGTCCTCGGAACGGGCTGAGATCTTATTAGTCAGTCCTGCAATTCGGGCATCCGAACGGGCTGAGATGTTATTGATCAGTCCTTTAATCCGGGCAATCCTCTGGTGTAATTCCGTCAGCCGACTAAACATGGCCCCCATCGGCATTTGCAGCTCCACGGCCGGTGGACACGCCAATGAGCCGGCTGCAGATTTTCCAATCTTTCCAATTACAATAAAGCAGGGCACCACCAAAGCCAATCATGAGTAGCCCTGTTATCAAAGTCCAAAATATGAATAGATCCTCTGCATTCTCAATGGACAGAGGCTCCAGACGCACAGGGCACCAGGAATCCCACGCGTCCCGTACGTAGCCGGAGGCAAAATTTTCCCAAGGGGCACAGTGGTTCTCCCGGAGATTCTTTCCTTTGGGAGCGCATTTTGTCCAATGCGCTGAGTGAGCAGTTGATTAGCTCCATGTTCAAAATGTTATTCCAATGTTATTCTTGTATCATATAGCATGAATTTTTAAATGGTCTCTTGAATTATATTCCCCATCTCTCTCTTTAAACAGTTTCATTTATTAGTTATTTTATCCATCAATTTTTTTACACAATTCTACTTTTTTAAATTTCCATCAAATCAAATCAATTTCTTTTTCCACTGTGGTAAATATTGTATATATATTATGATAGTCTACTGAGAATGTCTTTTAGACATGTATTTTGAATCACCTTTAAAGGTTTTCACCCTTAGTGTTTTTGTTTCCCACTTTTAAGTTGTTTAATTTGCTTGACTACGAGGATTGGAAACGATCAGTCACAGTGTTTACAGAGATCATCGACTTTCCTGCGGACACAGCTGTCTGAGCAAACCAACCTCTCAATTTTTATCTCAATCAGACACACAACACAAAAGGACTCTGAGACTTCCTCTAAGAAGTTAAGATTCACTTAGAGACTGACAAACAATGACACTTATTTATACAGTCTGATTTACTTCAACTGATCACAGTTGATCAGTTGAAGTGTACTGAGTTTTTGTTAACACCATCAGGTTTCCACTCTGCCGCTGCTACAATCAGACAAACTATCATTAATCTATTTTACAAGGACCCTGTCCTCTTTTACCTCGTGACCTCGTCAGGGAACTTTTCTGAAGACACGGTCTTCTTTTACCTCGTGAGCCACTCACGGAACTTTTATGAGGACCCGGTCCTCTTTTACCTTATGACCCTGTCACAGAACTTTTCTGAAGACCCAGCTTTCTTTAACCTCGTGATACACTCACGGAATTAAAGATACCTTAGGATTTTTTCTTTTCATACTCGCCTGATCTGTGTCCTGGCTCTAGTTAAGGATCCTGTCACCTCGCCTTGTCGGACCACCAGCCAACGTCTGTTCTGGGCAGGAATCCACCTCCCAGGATTTTCAGCAGGTTCCAAACCTGGCTGTGCAAAGACTTCAGTCGCCATCCCAGGATCTTGGGATCCCGGACGAGCCCCCAATTATGTTAGGGTAATGGCTAGTTCCCTTTGTAAATGTTAAATAAAGCAGACACAATCAGTTGAGACCTTCTTCAGGACTTTACTTGCAAGGAGTGAGCAGTTTACAGAAAAGGCAACTTCCTCTCACTAAAGAGAAGACAAGGATTCAGCACATAATATCTCTTCCATTCTGGGAGGTGCATAGTCACACAGTATGTGGGAAATATTTTCTGCACAAAGCAAGCATTGGGCACATCAGATAAGGATGCTACACACCGGTACTCCCTATTTCTTGCAGAGCAGAAGGGAGGACACTTCAAAGTCAACAATGTTTCAATGATTAAATGCAGTATTTTTTCAACCATTAAAAACATACATGAACAAAAGGCTAAATTAATTTCACTGAAGTTATAACATTACTTAAATCTTAACTTTAACTATAACACTATAAACACAAGCGCGACTGCATCTGTGTAGAAGTGTTTTTAGTTCATTCCCCCAACCCACCACTGTAAGTTTAATTTATGTTGTCTTTTAGTTGGTATTCTAACACAAATTAAAATGCTGTAATTTAACATTAATAAACCATGCTATTTGGATGGATGCCGTGCTGGCGTGATCACAGTTTACATGTCTGATATCGCTCACAGTGGTCCAAGGGAACGCTCGCAGGGTTTGTGTGTTTGCTCAGAAACATGAAAAATTAGAGGGAACATTAGTGGAGGGGGGGCTTCAACAGTCCCTGTGTTGCTAATTGCAGAGATGTTAATATTGTGAGATAACATTAAGATTGAATTAAAGACTATAATGGGAACAGTTTATAAAGTTAGTGACTAGATAGAATTTCATTTACTCCATGGTATTATAAAGACAAACAAAGAAATAATAATGTAGCTATGAAAGCTGAGCTCATCATCTCATCGATTATATGACATGCACCTCTATTTAATAAAGCAGCTGGGAATCTTTTTGGTAAAACTTATTGGGCTTTACACTCTGACAGTGTTTCCAATACAGATAAATAATTTAGATAAAATTTAGCATAGAAAACATTAACATGAACACTAACAAATTAAATGTGACATACACAGACACACAGCAGTGTTTATTATAATGATGTTTTATACTTAGCACTAATGAGGTTGGTTATCAGTAAAGTCTAGTTATCACAATGTTTAGATAGACCTGAGACATAGATGGAAAGATCGTGGAATTAAAAAAACATGGAGTCGGACAGACTCCTGAACATCAAGACAGGAAATGGGCTTTAAATAAATCATGCTGTGCACATCTATATGTTTGTCCTTTCATGTGTTCTGTCATCCCATATATATTATTGCATTAGAATATTATCACAACAGCATTTCCCAAAATAAAAACACATTGTGCATAAAGTGTGTCAATGTATCCAGGCATGTGTATTTGAGGAGGTGTTGAGTGACAAGCATTGACAGGATTGAAACAGGTGTGTTTTATCAGCACTGGTTAAATGTTTTCTGCCAGTCTTCCTACCCACTTTCAGTGACTCTAACCTTTACAATGAGCAATTGATACAATCAGACACAGACACATAATGCACCTTTCCCGTCTCACACACACACCACACACATGCTCTTTATGTCCGCAAGTCCTGGAAAAAAATTGAATACATCACACATATTTAAATATTTCATATACTGTATTTTATTTAAATATAATGCTTCAGTTCTTTAAGATTCGAGAATATTACGGGGCCTTACTTAAACTGCAAGAATGTTCTGGTTAAAATGTTTTAAAATTGTGTTAAATAGTTGTGGCGCAGGAAAGATTTGGTGGGCCTTCAGGTCATTCAAGGTGAATATTACAACTGGACTTGCATATTTTACGCATTTAAAAGATGAGGAATGGTCACTAAAATCAACAGGGAATCTCAACAGCACCTTAACCACGCAGTGCTATACTATACTAGGAGGCAGATGCATGTACTGTAATTTACATACTTTACACAGTAAAGTCTGTTTTCTTTTGATTTAAACTACACTCCTAATTCATTTGCATAGGAATGTGTTGCAGTTGGTTCCAGTGGGAAAATAAAAAGGCTACAATATGATTGCCACAGTTAACATTATAGTAATATTAGTTAATATTCTATCGTTGTCATGCCATTTACATTTTTTTTAAATTAATTTCTTTCAAATAGTGGCAAATGAAACATTTTTTCCATTCTGCTAGAGTAGTTGGAGCACCTCCTTCCTCTCTTCTCTTCTACTTTTTTAATCTATGGCACATAGTACACACACCTCGGACGTACTGCACAGACACACGCTTTCCGTATTACTTTATTACTTTCCATTTCAGAGTTTCCAAACATGATTGGGTGCATCGATGGCACCCACATTCCTATTAAAGCTCCTTCAGTCAATGAGGGGGACTATGTTAAGAGGACGTCATTTCCAAGTATCAATGTGGTAACTATTATTTCCTGTTCAGAATCTGTTGGTTTAAAGACCATTAAACTCCATACTGTTTCCATTAACTAGGTAATATTTGATGCAGCCCATCTCATCATTAATGTTGAAGCCAAATAACTATGGTCAGTGCATGATTCCAGAATCTTCAGGGAGTGATCACTATGTCACACGTTTCAACAGGGTATGTTGTAATAGACACGTTTTCATGTTTTGACTGTATTGTTTTATTGTTTTACACATTTCAATCTTTACAGGACTGTACAATGGCTTCTTGCTGGGGGACAGAGGATACCCTGTCTGCCCTATTTAATGACACCCTACCCTGAACCTGAGCCAGGACCACAGACACAATTCAACCAGTGGCCCGCAGCAGAACACGAGCCAAGGTGGATATGACCACAGGCATCCAGTGTCTACATGACCTCAGGGTCTGTCCAGAGAGGGCATGTGACAATATAGTGGATTGTTTTGTCCTTCACAACATTGCCACAATACGAGCAGAGCCACCCTCCTTGTCCTGCTGAAGATGACCAAGAGGATCCAGTAGTGAACCGAATAGACCACAGAGATAAAGGACTCTTAAAGATCCATGCACACACTTTTTTCATGCTCCACATTGCTACAGAATTGGACCTTGATGTCTCAGTAAGGTGTCTGTAACTTTTAATGCCAAAAATTGGATTGGATAAACTCTCAAAATATGAAATAAGTAGGGGGCGTACTTCTAACACACCAGGAGTGTCTTAATATGACCCAGGGAGTCAAATAAACGTACCAGAATGTCCAAAAAGTGAATTTTGCATGTGCATGGACCTTTAAGAGACATGATTTGTCAGAATCACTTTTATTAAGGTTTCTGCGCCAAAACACCCATAATTTCTTCATGTCTTGAAAAATAAAATGGAATATTATTTACATTGCTTCGCTCAATGTCCCAGACTGTGTGCTTTCTGGTGGGTCCAATAATACAATCCGTCCATCAGTGACTGCAAGACAATGCAACCCATAAGATCAATGTGACATAAAGTCAGAGTACTACAATATTGTAGAAGTCTATGCAAGATATAGATCCTGTAATTGTGTAATCAAATCTTACCTTTTTGTAGGATTTTGTGTTTCATTTTGATGTGGGACAGAGTTCCTTATGGTCCAGAAGGATTACACCTTATTAAACAAGAATATTACTATTATCTAATATTATTGGAATTTCATGGAATTAATAATACAAAATGATGTGGAAGTTCTGTTTAATTGTCCTTTACAGTAAAAGAGGAGATGGCAACATAATGGTAATTAAATAAACTCACTTTACTTTATTTTTTTTTCTTTCCTTTGCCGATGCAGCTGTGTTGCTTTTTATAATAACAATCGGCTTAAATTCTTCATTCTCTGCATTAAAACCTCCATCTCCGCCGTTGAAATACGCTGCCCTTTTAGTGTCGCTTCGGATTGTCATGGTGACTCATGAATTCCGCGATCCATTGACGATGTCTTTATATATACACGTGCATGTGCGTTAACTCTGGGTTACCAACCTGCGGTAGATTAACCTAACTCTTCTCAGGTGTTTTGGAACCGACTTACGCAGGGTAAGCAGGCTCTGGGTTAATCAACCAAGAGTTTAGGGTTTAGCAGAAGGTTAAGCAACCCTGCTTTCTGGAACACACCCCTGCACTGCCCTGCATCTCTTCGGAACATAAGGCCCAAGGCCCAAGGCTCCATCTGAAATATGAAGAAATAGAGGTGCAGACCCTGGGCGGCACGGTGGTGTGGTAGCACTGTTGCCTCACAGCAAGAAGGTTCTGGGTTCGATTCCCACTCCCACGGTCCAAAGACATGCATTAGGTACAGCCACACACCTGTGTGGAGAAAAGCTAATGGCTATCGGCATCGAGCGGCTACAGGAAGGGAGCGGTGGGTCTAGCTTTTCTGTAATCGCATACACCTGTGGGGAACAGCTGATCCCTATTGCCCTTCGGGCGGCGACAGGCACATTGGAGTGTGAAGGTAACATTTTGTTCTAGCTTTGGAGTAGTGGTGCATTTTTTTGGATGACAATAAAGTTGGCTTTAACTATTACGTTTTTTTTTTTTTTTTTTGTTCTGTCCAGCAGTTAAGCAAGCAGCATATATTACGCTGAATGCCATATTGTGATGGACAGCTTTGCTTTAACAAGAAGAGTATATATAGAATATATATACTCTTCCTGATTTATGGTTTATTTAATGGTTTATTTAGCTAATCCAAAATGTGTGTGATGTTGCTGTGTTGGTGGACAGGTTAGGTTTCTGCTTTAGGGTGTGTATGCGGGAGGGTGGGGGGAGGGGGGGTAAGGAGTGCAACCAGCTGCTGAAACCAAGCAAATCTGTTAAGTAAACAATCGGAGCAAAAAAATAAATAAAAAAAAAATAAATAAGAAGCATGGATGTACCTTAGGCTAACACATTCATAACTAAACAATTTTTGTACTGTGGTTTACCTTGGAGATTAATACTAATACCAATAATAGTGCTAAGGTATGTGCACATACTAATACAAACATATACATACAATATACATACATATGTGCATTATTATACATATCCCACACTACTTAATAAAAGTCATGACATACAACACCACAAATTCCATATTCACACATTATTCATATTGGTAGTGATAAGTATCAATAATACTTACAGTTGGATTTGGAAAGTGTCCCACTACAAGGTTAGTAAGGCTGTAGCTTAACATTATTCACCCAAAGGGTGAGCAATTGGTGGGGTCAGCAGAAAAGAGACCACCCAGGCAGACGATCATCGTACCCCGGGCGAAAAACCGGACCCCCCACACTTCAACCGCACCACACGCATACCAACTCACACAAACACAGACGCATACACCCACCCACATGTGCAACACACATCATCACATCAACACACACACACACCATAGACTCTCTCACAACAAACTAGTCAATCATACGTGAACCAATGCACTCTCAGATACATTCTCCCACCCACACCATTCGCTTGATCACATTCGTGGGGAGGGTAGGTCTCCGGCCTGCCGTCCATGTGGCCCCAGGCAGGGACCGCAGCTCCTCCCGAGCCTTGACCAACCCCCCCAACCCGGGGGAGGCAGAGGGCACTAGAAAAAGGTACCCCAGAACCCTGCAACCCAGCTTGGACGTGAGTGTGTGGAACTAAAGTGCACTGAAGGTGGGTGACACCTCCAGGATCACAACCGCTGGCTGACGGTGTGTCCCCCGGACAGTGCCCCCCCTCGTCCTAAATGTCTTTTTGCACTTAAAACTGGGTGGTGATCTCTCCATCAGGGCCAGTGGCCGAGGCCACAACTGGCCTCAGCCCCAGGCCCCAGTGAAAGAGCCCACCCCCGGCCCTAAATGTATGTGTATGTAGCTAAGTATGAGGAACTTTGGGAGATACCCAATTCTCCGGGGGGTCCAGCAGACAGAGCCATCAATGGGAAGTTTACTGGCCCCCCCGGAAGGAGCCCCCAGATTCCTGGACAAGTGTGTATGACTAATGCAATCAAAACTGCAGAGCATCCCACTTGGAAGGGACGGAACCACTTCCCAGTAGCCCCGGTCCCTCCATCAGCAGGACGCCCCTTGCAGACCTAAGTGGATGAATGCGGAGAAATGTAGTTGGGAAGCAGAGCACCAGGGTCCGCAGAGCCAGGTTCCCGACTGGCTCTGCTACCTATCCCACCACCCCCCACAACCCCCAGCCAGGAAGGGACAGCCGAGACCCAGGGACCGCAGTACTACTGCCCAGGCGCCACACGCAGCACAGCCAGAGCCATCCTCACCCTTCTTTCACACTTACCCATTCTCTCGCTCAAGTATGCCCATGCTCGCCCCGTGTAGTGTGACACTCAAACCCACACACATACTCTGCGGTTGTGCATTGAAGGCCAGCCTCCGCCCAGGGCCCAATGAAGGTTCTAGCCTGAGTACTCCGCCAACCCCCCCTGCAACAGGCCCGAGCAGTTACTATTACGTATTTGACTGAACTTTGTTTCTGAAGGGAAAACACTTATTCAGGAAATCATAGTATTGAAATTACATGTTTTTCTCTTTAATATGGTAAGCTATAAAGGTGAATATATAAAAAGCATAAATTATATATAAATTAAAAAAAATTCTTAGAGTATTGCACTTGCAAAAACACATTTTTACTCAAATGGTAAAGGAGCTATTCCACAGGTGGTCTACATCCATCATACAATGTGTTTTTTAGTGTTTTATCCATCAGCAAACTCTGCCTTTATCTACAACCCAAGCTTGAAAAGATGGCAACTCAGATTCTTCACCCCAGGAATCCTCAGCACTAGCTCACTAGCCTCTGTAGACTAGATACCTGTAACAACTTCAGATACAGAGACATATTACTGTCAGATTTATCAAGAATGATCAAAAAACACAATTAAAAGCAGTAAAAATACATCAGGTCAATATATAATTTGAACCAATGCTTTTTGTTCCCAGGTAGGTCATGCTGTGATTGCTCTAAGTATTAATGCATATTTTTTAAATAAAATTATTTCAGAGCAGCATCACAAGTAGGACAAAAACAGTGAAATGTGCAAATGTAAAATGTATTTATATTATTTCAGGTATGCTCTCAAACTTTTATTTATTTGTATAAATGTAAGCTAGTGTTTTCTATTAACAAGAGTTTTCCAGGTAAGTCGTTTTGTGAATATTCAAGCTGCACAGGCCATTTAGCATAAGCATTAGCAACCGCTAGTCGCTTTGCAAATTACATAAATCAATTAAATTATGCGACATTACCAATGAGACACATCTTGCATCAGCCGAAATGTGGTGACTTCAATAGCCTCCTCTTCAGCTTCCGGGTCAGATTCGGGATCGTAGATATATGGTTCTACTACGCTACCGGACCAGCCAGCTCATAGCCAGCTGGGTTAGGCTCCAGCACCCCCGCGACCCCGCATATGGGAAAAATGGATGGATGGATGGATGGATGGATGGATGGATGGATGGATGGATGGATGGATGGATGGATGGATGGATGGATGGATGGATGGATGGATGGATGGATGGATGGATGGATGGATACCAATAGCCTGCTTTATGATACGGAGCCGGACCTTCAGACTGGGGGCTTCCGCATAATCCTTTGCGAGCTCCTCGAAGCACCAGCGGAGGTCCTCGGGCAGACTCGGGCAGGTAAAAACCATTGCAACTGCGCGTTGTCCACGCACACAAAAAACAAAGTCAGCTACTGACCTTAAACAGATGCAGGGCGCCGTCTGGGTCCCAGTCTGGCCAGATTGTTCTGTCACGGCGCTCTAGGTAGTGGACCCACATGCACAGCGGAGGCAAAGTTCGTGATGAAAAAGGTTTAATAGTACTCGTAGTCAGGCAGGCAAGGGTCAATACACAATTGAGGCAGTAGCGGCACAGGCAAGGATCAGACAGTCGGTGGTCAGGAGGCAGGCTTAGGTCAAACTTACAGCAAGGCATGATCAAAGGTGAGGCAGGAGGCAAGGTCAGGGAAAGCAGGGTCATTCATGGATCAAGCGACGAAATACAATGCTGGAATGCTGGCTAGTACACACAGACAATCTGGCAACTTGGCAGGGAAAGAGCTGGTGCTTAAATACAGGGGTGATATGCTGATGGATTACAGGTGAGTAAAGTACTAATAAGACACAGTTGAGTTAACTAGAGACGGAGGTAAAGCTGGAACTGAAAACATGGGCACTGAACAGGAAGTGGTAGCAAAATAAAAACCGGAAATGAATGGAAACAGTAACTGAATGACCTGGACTGTGACATTAACTAGTCCTGCATAATTTAAGTTACAAAAAACATTCAAATATCAAAACGTGCAGCTTTTTGTAAATGGGTAATGCAACCTAACAGTGTGTGATGGAGTTATTCTTGCCATGATTGCCATGATAGATATATCCTGGTGTTCCCTTTGTATCAACCACTTTCAGCTATACTATTTATTAGTGTATTGTAATAATTAGCACTTAATTTACTGGCAATTTAATTTCAACCAGCCTGGAATAAATGACAACTGACAAAAACCAAAAGCTTCCTCAGTCTAAGAGAAGTTCGATATTATCCTCCAGTTTGGCTTCACTTCACACTTGGAACTGAATGAACTGGCTCATTTCATAAGCAAAAGACACAAACTGTAGAAGCTTGTTTCTGCTCCCGACTGAAAGAGTTGACATGACTCAACTTTCATACAACTTCACCTGAGCCATGAAAACCAGATATATTGTAAACTGCTTAACGAGAAAATTCTTCACGGATTCATAACTTTAAAGGTTCCGCTCAAATCAAGGCTTTGTTAACATAATGCTGTATGAAGGAATTTATTGTCTGTCCATAAGTAGGTCGGCCTCAGAGGACCAACAGCCCAATGGTTAGGGCACAGAAGGTCCCAGCTAGAGACTCCTGGTTTGATCCTTGCCTCTGTCTTTTGTTTACCACACAAATTAAAGTTACACAAAATACAGAGATCTGAGCACCCCATTTTCTGTTGACAAGGCGAGAAGAATCAGACAAGGCAAAGCGCATCAGTGCCTCAAGAATGGACGGACGTTGGGCCTGGTCATACAGCAGGAAATCAGCATCATCATCCACCATATCTAGTAATAAATGGACATCTGAATAGATAAATGTGTTACCAGAGTTATGCCAGCTGATAATATACCAGTTCTGTGTCATTTCAGTCACCTTTTACTGCCAAATGTCACCACAATTGGCTGATTGTGACGGCTCAATAATTTTCAAGTTAACTCACAGACTTTTTAAGTAGAAAATGTACCAAAAGTGCAGGAACCTTCAGTCTTACACATTTTCCTCCATTTACAATATGCTTCACGTCACACCTGTAAAGAACTGGCTCATCAGTTGAACAAAGGACTGTGAGAAAGTGTGAAGACCACGTCCCCCATGAAGGACGTATAATGCAGAAGCTCCTTGAGAAATATTTCTGTTCTAAAAGAATGTAGTTGACCCAACTTTCAGACAACTGTAATGGAAAAATTTTGCCTTTGTGCTATTTCTTATCCAACACAGTCGACATGCACTGGTTAGGTGCAACACTGAACATTCTTACACAAACAACTAATCTCTTGTGCCCTGTCGTACATCAAGTCTAAACATCTGATGTTCCATTTGACTGACTAATAATTTATGATATATGTTTGTCTTTTACACCCGGACTCTGACTCCTTCCTATCTGACTCCCCACCAGACTCAAGGCTGTTAAAGCGAATGCATCTTGTCTTGGAACCTTGGTGTTCCTTCCTTTGGATAACAAGACATGATGATGCAGAAGTGAGAATGTTTGCATTCTCACTCACAGCGAGATAAGGTGACACAAACAATTCTATTGGTGCAGAGAGACATTCCACCAGAGCCAGGGAAGGAGGTTAAAAGGCAGATGCAACTTGAGGATCGTGGGCTCTTTGCATCGTGATGTGCACGATCAACATCCATGCTTTTTATTTGCTTTCCCCATTATTTTTATTTTCTTTATTATTTCAATAAATCGCACAAAAGAACAACTCTCTCATCTGCCTCTTTATGGGAAATTTCCACCACACAGATTGGCATCTACGAACAGGATCCGCTGCAGGTCGTCTGGACGGTGTGACCAGGGACGATAGTCCTGAGGACTAGGGTCGCTCAGCCTCCAAACCTCTACAGCTGTTCTGAGTGGGAAGACTGCTCACTCGTCTGGATCGCCTCTGACGTGATCCAACAAACACAAAATCCAACCTCTACTCAGCTCGGTGAGAGAGATTCCGTTTTGTTGCGACTTATTGAAGAAAAAAAAAAAAACGGGTTTGAAATTGGTTTCAGGTATTCAGGGTTAACTTGGCTCTGATCATTTGGTTTAGGGAAAGTAAGGCAAATAACAATCAATTCTAAAACATCCCCTACTAGACTAAAACATACAACAACAAAAGAAAACATAATTAGGCACCGAGCTTTTTGTCTGTACTGAGGAAACAGACCAGTGTGCAGATCTGAGCGCAGTCCAACGGGAGTGGACAAGAAAAAAGACGGCTTCTGAAAGACAGAGCGCATTTGCAGGGGGAAGTGTTTTCGAGATACGAGGGACCCGGGTCTTGGAGGGGCCTGGCGGTGAGGGATCACTTACACAAACTCTGTCGCTGATCTGAGCGGTTCCCTTTCTACGGAGACGTCCGTGGAAGAGAAATTTTGAAAAGGTTCCGGCCGGAACACATAAAAATCTAAGGCAGAAAACCACCGGGACTCTGAAAGATGGGTTCGGGGCGATCTAAGTCTCCACCACCAGACTGCAGCATTACAAAAGTAAAAGTAATTAAAAGTAAATATGGTTATTAGTGCGTTTTATCTTTCCATGAGTGGGAAACTGGTCATGGGTTCAAAAGGAGAATCGCCTTGTATAAAAGACATATGCACCTTAAAAGAAAACTTAGATACAAAAGATGAGATTTGAAAAAGCAAAACTATCAAATCTAAACCCCTAAAAGAAACAAAAGAGAGATGAGAGTAACAGAAAAAAAAGGAGATAACAACTCTGGGGAAGAAATGTTTGCACTCTGCCACACACACACACATACACCACACACACATATCATGTCAAGAGTAAATGCTTCCATTCTTTCTGCTCTCTATCCTAATGCAGAACTGAGCGCGATGAGGGTAAATCCGGATCTGGACTCCTTTCCCACCATCAGCAGAAGAACCGAAGGAGAAGAAGCGCCTGATCAACAACCAGAACAGGGTGGAAGTTCTGATACCACAGCAGCTGGAGGACACAGACCACAGCATGGACGCCTCACCGACTCCCACAACGTCTGCAGCCATCACGTTCTGGGCTCATCAGACTGACCAGCTACTACAAGCCCTACACCAGCATGAAAGGACTGTGTCTAAAGCTGCAGAGGCCGTGAAACTGTCATACAAGCGTGTGTGTCTGACACAGACACCTGCTTATGACAATCATCAAAGGAAAACAAGTAAAGAGCAACAGCAGAGTGAGAAGACGTGCTCTGCCACATACCCTGGTTGAAAAAACAGGAGAGGCTTTAGACGTGATTGGCCCAATAGAATTGTATCTGAGGATCCAGGAAATGTCTGTCATCGCATTGGAAGAAGAACTGTCCCATCTACGTCAGGCTCCACCCACTGGCGCTCACATCAGACTGATGGTTGGGGAAGGAGGAAGGTGACGGTTCCTTTCCACGTGACGTAGAAGACAGTACGGCAAACACACACAAACACACACACACACATTTCCACGCACGCAATGACGAAACACGCTTACAGCTGATACACGCACAAATTCATGCTCATGCTTATCTGCTTGCAATGAGGATTTGCTTTTTGCTCAAAAAATCCCACAGAGTGATTTTAAAATGATGACAAACAGCTAAATGACAACTGCTGCATGACTTTGCAGTCTGATGGGTTAAAACAATTTGAACTTGCAACAAATTCAGTAATAAAATCCTTTATGTTTCTAAAAAGATTTGTGTACACTATAGGTTTGTCTGGCCAGACTATAGAAAAACAAAACCAGACTATAGAAAAAACAAAAAACAGATTATAGGAAGACTGAAACTAACTAAAACAGACTATTAATGCTTATTAAAGGGAAGACGACTATTAAAGATAAGTAATAATAATTACTGTACGTACTGTACCAGACTATTAAAGAAAAACATTCTTTCACTGTTTTGTGCAACATCTGACAGCAAGACACCTTAACATTCATTTTTGCTTTCAAGCTTAGGTCCAGTTAAATTTTTAGGAAGAGATCTCGTGTAGTTTAGGTATTTGATTGATTTCCACTCCAGACGGGGTGCAGGTTACATCTACAGACATTCTAAATAATCCCTCTTTCGTTGGTGTTAACTTCAGCTCAGCTGTTGTCATGGCCTAGGTTTTCGTTCTCAGTTTTATTTTGAAAGGACTTAGTTTGTCATCCATGTTTTGGTTCCAGTTTTCATTTCCAGTTTTATTTTGTAACATTTCCGGTTTCCGTTCTCACCCTGTTGGTTCCAGCCTCACTTCCGTTTCTCATTACACACACCTGTCTTGGATTAGTCTTTAATCACCTGCATATTTAACTACTACCAGTCACCATATTCTTTGCCAGATCGTTGTTAGTGAATCCATGTCTGCGCGTTCCAGCAATTATTCGTTCCGCTCATCTCGTCATCGACCCTGTTCCGAGTGCCTGACCGCTGATTCTCGCCTGATCCCGACCGGTACTGTAACCCTGTTTGACTCTGTTGTTGAACACTGCTTGCTAACTGGACCTGACTAAGCCTGCTGATTCAAACACGTAAATCTAAGTCTTCTGTTATTGACCCGCGCCTGTTACCGGACACGATTACGCCTGCTCCCTCTGTGCCTCTACCCCGTGCTTACCCGTGTATGACCTGGACTGTCTGTGACTTCGATTCCTGTATTAAAACCCTTTAAGCCTCAAACAGGCTGCATCACAGCTTGTTTCCCCATGTGATACGACCTCCAGAGATGCATCTGACCTGTCCTGTACAGCACATGTGTCTTCTGGTCCTGATTATAAGTTTGAAGAGTTATGATTTCACACACACACACACACACACTGACAAACTAACCTCAACTTCCCTCTTTTGGGATGAACACAGGTCTGCGCTTGCGATTTCTTTTACTTATGAACAAAAAGATTTTTATTTTTATTTTACAGTTCCACACATCCCTCTGTGAAAACATGGAGACAGATGACAGGACGTGGGTCCTTTCGTGAACGGATGTCAACAGAGTGGAGACTGGTGAACGACTTCCGACCCCATGTGACATATTTACCCACTTTACATGCTTTTAGAATTTTTTTATTTTTTTTATTCTACCTGCCATGTGCAACAAACAGTGAACTTGGTACCTCTGCATTCTAATGAAATACACCACATTTTGTTTATTTTTATTTTTCAGAGGACGCTCTGACCCAACACTCAGCCTTACAGGAAGCCCTGCTTCCCTGTGGCTCACACACAGATATGATGTAGGTTTGATCAGA
Source organism: Betta splendens (assembly GCF_900634795.4). Classification (NCBI taxonomy): domain Eukaryota; kingdom Metazoa; phylum Chordata; class Actinopteri; order Anabantiformes; family Osphronemidae; genus Betta; species Betta splendens. The sequence continues at coordinate 15,893,281 of NC_040888.2, read as the reverse complement.
GGATGTGAACCAGTGGTCATCATACCTAAATCTGACCACAGACCATGTAAACAACAACACCCTCTTGAAGGAAGCCATAGTTGGCGTTACTGCAGACACCACTAAGCTACTGAAACATTGGATGCTACAGGCCACAAAGAGAGCCTGCCTAAATTACAGTTATTTTAGACTAAGGTTATTTTTTGGGTCATTGTAATTACAGCTGATGGCAAATCCATCTCACCCAACAGAGTTGAAGCATTTTTAAACCTGCCTAAACCGTGCACGTATAAACAGCTTATGTCTTTTCTAGGTCTTTGTTCTTTTGTAGGACTTTCATTCCTAACTTTACTGTCTTTGAGGCCCCACTCAGGGTTCTGATGCAGACGTCTTCATCGTCCACTTCTTGTCTCACGTGGATGCCTGAGGCTGAACAACGTTCACTGACCTCATGCTTGCCCTTAAGTCGGATCCTACTTTGGGTCATACTGATCTGACCCTACGCGACCTTTCACTCAAACAGTGGATAAAAATCAGGTTGTACGACTTCTGTTCTTTTGTCCTCATACTGTCTTTGACTCTTTAGGAACAAAAAACATCACATCTTTCTACAGCTCGATGGCTTAGATACAACACCACCTTACTCAACATGCTGAACATTACTATCAAGAGGCCGTCTTGAAGTCTGGCGCTTTGCTAAGACACTACTCTGCTCAGGCTGCAGAGTTGATCGTGTTGACTGAAGCTAGTAAACTAGCAGAAGGAGAGTGTGTTACCATCTACACAGACTCCACGGGTGCTCTGTGGAAGCATAGGAAGCTTTTGAAGATTGCAAACTTATCTACCATCATTTTCATCATCATCACTTTGCTGGACACTGTCCTGCCACCTAAAGCTAATGCTGTTTGTAACTGTCCAATTCTCCCCTCCCTCAGTGACAACTTTGTTTCTGCCGACATGTGGCTGCAGACGCTGCTGCGAAGGTCACTGCCCAACAACCCCTCATTCTCCTAATCCTCGTTTCCTCTCCTGATCCTTGTTCCCTCTCTCCTACTCTCTCTACCTTTCCTTCCTCATCTCCCTGTGCTTTAAACATTTTCTACCTCACAGCGTACTTACGCTTATCCTTAGACAGGAGCTTAGGATAAGACTCAATGTCGCCCTCTCTGGCCCCAGGCAAACACTTAACTATGACCGCTGGATTCTCTAACTTCACGTTTCGGACTATGGAGTCACCAATGATCAGAGTGGGTTTCTCAGCGGGTGTGTCGCTGAGTGGGGAAAATCTGTTTGAAACGTGAAGCGGTTGGTGGTGAACCGTGGGCGCCTGCCTAAAGCTACGTTTCTTACAAGCCGTGACCCAGTCGTTACCCAGCTGCCTGGGACCTGCTGGGGGACTGGCAGCAGCTAAGCTAGGAGGCTCCGCACCGGCTAAAGGGACCTGGCTAGCTGGCCTGTTTTCTAAAGTGCGAAGCCGAGACTCTAAGTCTGACAACCTCGCCTCCAAACTCTGCAACTAGCGTACACCTATTACAGATACCATTAGCATCACTAAAGGGGGCAGAGGATAAGCTAAACATAAGACACACCGAGCACCGAACAGAGCGAAAGGGGGGGGGGCATAGCAGGAAAGTAACACACACAGCGGCAGCAAACCTCAGTAACCAGAAGTGACGCGATACGCTTACCGTCACTCAGCCTAACAATCCAAACGATCCACAATGACAAAACAAATTATCATTCAAACAACATAAGGGAACTTTTTACCTCAGGCTCACAGATTACAACTATTGCTTCCTTGCTTTCTCTGTCATCCAGTATGGTGTGGTCTGCTGGAGCAGCAGTATCACAACGAGGGACAGGAAGAGACTGGACAGGATCATCAAAAAGTCCAGCTTTGTCCTGGGCTGCACTCTGGACACAGTGCAGGAGGTGGGTGAGAGAAGGGTCCTGGCTAAACTGACATCCATCATGGACCTAGTAACCTACTAATCTCCTCTGTACAATTCACACTCTATTCTCACCCTCCGCGGGAGGTCTCATTTGCTTTCCAAGCTTGGGTCCTCTACCAGAGGCCAGGAAGCTTGAGGGTTCTGCGCAGTATCCTTGCTGTTCTTAGGACTGCACTTTTTTGGACTGAGATGTCGGATGTATTTCCAGGGATCTGTTGTAGCCACTCCTCCAATTTGGGGGTCACGGCCTCCAGTGCTCCAATCACCACAGGCACCACTGTGGCCTTCAACTTCCAAGCCTTCTCCAGTTCTTCTCTGAGCCCTTGGTAGTTTCTCATGTTCCTTTTTCCTGATGTTGCCATTGCTTGGTATTGCCACATCCACCACTACGGCTTTCCTCTGCACTTTGTCCACCACCACAATGTCTGGTTGGTTCGCCATTACCATTCTGTCTGTCTGTATCTGGAAGTCCCACAGGATCTTGGCTTGCTCGTTCTTGTATTGGGAGGTGTTTTCCACTTTGAACTTGGGGTCTCCAGTCCATATTCTGCGCAGATGTTCCTGTATACTATGCAAGCCACTTGGTTATGGCATTCCATGCCAGCATCTTACACCCTGCAGTTATGTGCTGGACCATCTCAGGGGCCTCATTGCACAGTCTACACCTTGGGTCTTATCTGGTGTGGTAGATCTAGGCCTCTATGGCTCTGGTGCTTAGGGCCTGCTCCTGTGCAGTCAGGATGAATGCCTCTGTGCTGTACTTCAGCCCAGCCCTTTCAAGCCATTGGTAGGATTTGTTGAGATCAGCCACTTTAGTTATGTTCCGGTGGTACATCCTGTGTAAGGGCTTGTCCTCCCATGATGCTCCCTCTTCCAGCATCTCATCCTCTGTTCTCCACTGCCTGAGACATCCACTCAGCACGTCATCTGTCGGGGCCTTCTCCTTGATGTACTTATGGATCTTGGATGTTTCATCCTGGATAGTGGCTCTCACGCTCACTAGTCCTCGGCCTCCTTCCTTGCGGCTAGCGTACAGTCTCAGGGTGCTGGATTTGGGGTGGAACCCTCCATGCATGGTGAGGAGCTTTCGTGTCTTGACATCTGTGGTCTGTATCTCTTCCTTTGGCCACCTTATTATTCCCGCAGGGTATCTGATCACTGGCAGGGCGTGGCTGTTTATTGCCCGGGATTTGTTCTTGCCATTGAGTTGGTTTCTTAGGACTTGCCTTACTCGTTGGAGGTATTTGGCTGTTGCCGCATTCCAACCGGCAAGTGGCTTCCCATTGGCTTCAAGGATGGTTCTCCACAACCTCATCGAGTTTGCAATGAGGGCCCTTAGAGTTCTATTGATGTTGTACAGCTCCAAGCATTCAGTGATCCATGTGTGTGGCATTGAGTCATAGGCTTTCTTGTAGTTGATCCAGGCTGTGCACAGGTTGGTGTGTCGCACTCTGCAGTCTTGGACCACTGTTCTGTCTACCAGGAGTTGGTGTTTGGCTCCTCTGGTGTCCTTACCAATGCCCTTCTGTGCTTCGCTCATGTATTGACCCATGTGCCAAGGAGTGTCACTGCTGTTCTGCTAAGCCAAATCAGCCAAATAATAAACAAGGACACGGATACTCAAGTCAGTTTCAAGGTCCCGCTGTAGAATATTTAGAAGACAGCAAGTTCTTCATATAGGCTTCAGCACAGCCTGAAATTCGTGGTTAGTTGTATCAGCCAGAGTACAGTTACGCCGTATGGAAGGCTACAAAGCTGCCCGCAGCAGAGAGCCGGCATCCGGAAGAGCCAGATGCTGTCACGTTTAACCACTTGGAATGAACTGGAGCCCAGATGCAGAAATAAGCTCTATCAGTTTACATAGCTTTCCCAGAAGCGCGTCCTTAATGCTGTCAGCAAGTCCTTGATAAAACTTGTCAAACTGGACGTCTTCAGGTTACTTGAGTCTGGCTGCCAGGGTCCTAAATTCCAAAATATATTCGGCGATGGTGCAGTATCCCTGTGACAACCGGAACCACTGCGTTGCGGTAATGACGCCGGGTTAAAAAGCAGAGTCAATTCCTCAGAAAATCTTGCAAATGTAGAGCAGTACTCCGTGTTGATTTTAAACTCTGCCATGCCCCAAACAAATGCCTCTCCGCCCATGCACGATAAACAAAATGAAACCTTGTCTTTTTCCGTGGGAACCCTGGTAGGTTCCGTCTCAAAAATGAGACTGATGTGGTTCAGGGACGAGGCAAGACCATAAGATTCCTGAGCCAGCGAGCTCATCGTGAGAATAGCTTTAGCGGTCTCATCAATGTGCTGCATGGCCCAGCCCAAAGCCACTCCTTGCGTTCACACAGCCGACGCCAAATTACCCTGTTCTGCTGGGTCCATGGTGGCTGGTGAGTTCTGTTACGTTTACCCACGCAGAACGAACTGGAGCCGAAACAAGGTTCTCTCAAAACAAAAGGAGTTTGAAAACAAAACAAAAAGAAGTTTGGAGTTAAAAGCGGTATAACAAAAAGCGCTTGCAAAAGGCAAGGAGGAAAAAAACAAAAACAAGACGCTGTCCCTGAGGCAAAAACACAAAATGATCATACACTCTCTCAGGAGACAGGAAGCTGTAGCAGACTTACGATATAATGCTGACAGTTAAGCTCTCTCCACTGCACATCACTTGGCCAAAACACGTCCACTATCGATAAGGTCTCACCAGCGACTAGTGCTGGCCAGCCTTTGGCTTAAATACAATACAGTGATTGCCAAGTAGTCACAGGTGTGCCAATTGTCCCAATGCAGCCATTGGAGGTGCTACCATCTAGCGGTCCCGGACGCAAGTCCACAGGTGTGACAGATGTATCGTGTCTATGCACCAATATTACTGAGTAAGTATTATATTCAACCATTTATTATTTAAAGCTTGCGCTATAAAATTTGAGTAAAGTTACGAGCTGCTGCTTTGGACTGTCAGGAATAGCGCTATCTTATGTTCCTTGGCTGGCAGCAACTCTAATACAATTAAAATAATTAATTTTATCCTTTTTAGGTAATATCGTTCGGCCGAGTATCATCAAAGCTCTTGGAAGGGACAACTGTTTTGTTTTGCCAGTGTCGCAAGCAGAAAGCTAAGTACTCAAATGCACAGCACACAGACTGGACTAAGTTTGTAGAGTTTAATGAATAATTGTTGGTCAGACAGGCGCAGGACGGTACACAGATAATCACTGGTTGAGGCACAGGCAGGGATTAGGCAAACGGTGGTCAAAAACACGCAGTGTTTAAAAACATGACAAGGCTGAATCCAATACAAACATGAGGCAGAAAAGCAGGGTCAAGACAGGAGCAAGGTTCGGTACATGAGTAGGACTGCTGGAATGCAGCAAACAGGAAACTAGACTAAGAAGTAGGATCCGTGACAGCCAGCCACTAACTGCAGATGAAGAAAAGAAGAGGAATCTGTGGCTTTCTAATTACTAATAAAATGCTGCTAAACAACTTGTCTTGAAACTGTCTTTATTCAAACACTGTTAAAATATAACCTTTTGTTAAAAATGTAAAGCAATGTCTCAATGCAAAGCAATGTACCCATGAATATCAGTATGTGCTTCAGAATATTGAATTATTGTGCTGTACGTGTATGAGAGGAAAAACAGATCATTTGTCTCGCCCCCTAGTTCGACCATTAAAGGGGCAGGTACAGATAAATCTAGGAAGCAATCGTTGTAGTTTGCGAGCCCACAGCAAACCATCTGCCAAGGTGTCTTACCGGAGGAATAAATAATAACTTAAATTAAATAAGTGATGAGATTGTTTTTGTTATTCCGTTAAAAATAAATGGTTTCTGTTTGGGCACCAAAGCTAATACAATGAAGTTTGGACTGCTTGATGATGATGATCATGACACGTGTGTTAATTGTTTTGCAAAATGGTGGGGAAAATGTGTCAATCCAATGAGAACGGGTTTGCACATTTGGACTTATGCTCTGCTGGGATTGTGATGATGAAAACGAGACGCTTCAGGCCCGCTGTCCCCTCCATCATCATGCGAAACATGAGATCTCTCCCCAACAAGATCGACGAGCTAGCGGCGCTCACACGGTACCAGCCGGAGTACAGAACGAGCAGCGTCCTGCTGTTCACGGAGACCTGGCTGACGTCACTCATCCCGGACTCGACTGTCGCACTGGACAATCATCTGCTACGTGCAGACAGAACGGAGAACAGCGGTAAGAGGAAGGGAGGGGGTCTGGCTGTGTTTGTGAACATCAGGTGGTGTATGCCACAACATTGCACTGTCAAAATTAAGCTGTGTAACAGAGACATTGAGCTGTTAGCGGGGGGCATGAGGCCATTCTACCTGCCACGGGAGTTCACACATGTTATAATAATTGCTGTGTACGTCCCACCCTCCGCTAACGCTGACACAGCTTCTGAGACCCTGCTCTCAGTCACCAGCAGGCTGCAAACACAGCACCCACAGGCCCTCTTCCTGATCTCTGGGGACTTTAACCATGCACCTCCCTCAGCTGCTCTGCCTACATACACCCAGTATGTGACCTGCCCCACCAGAGACAATAAAACACTGGACTTATTCTATGCCAACACCAAAGAAGCCTACACTGCATCCTCCCTCCCACCACTGGGCAGAGCTGACCACAACATCCTGCATCTCCTGCCTGTGTATAAACCTGTTGTACACAAGCAGCCGGTGGTGCCCCGCACAGTGAAGAGGTGGACAGCTGAGAGCGAGGAGGCACCACTGTGTGGACGGAGCTCTGCGACCCACATGGGGAGGACATTAACACAATAACAGACTGTGTAACGGACTACATAAACTTCTGCTGTGAAAACACTGTTCCCTGCAGACAGGTTCGGTGCTTCACCAACAACAAGCCGTGGGTCACCCCTGATATTAAAGCTCTGCTAAAGGAGAAGAAGAGAGCTTTTAAATCAGGGGACAGGGAGGAGCTGAGGAGGGTGCAGAAGGAGCTGAGGAGGAAAATCCGTGAGGGGAAGTCCAGCTACAGGAGGAAGATGGAGGAGCAGCTGCAGCAGAACAATGTCAGTGAGGTTTGGAGGAGCCTGAAAACCATCTCAGGCTTCAAAGCTCCGCACCCACAGGCTGAGGGGGACCCAAGCTGGGTCAACGAGCTGAACTCATACTTTAACAGGTTTGACCAAGCACCCACTCACACCTCCCAGCAGCTGCCTCCAAACCTTTTGTCACCTCATACCACTGGATTACCACCCCCCACAGCCCTTCACACCTTTACACAAAGCCCTCTACCCTCAGCCCTGACGACTGGTGACTCATCCCAACAACACCCCCTCACTTCACACCACACTGAGACACTCCCTCAACCCCTCACTTCACACCACACTGAGACACTCCCTCAACCCCTATCCTTCTCCAGCACCCAGGTGAGAAGTGAGCTCAGGAAGATCAAGGCCAGGAAAGCAGCTGGACCAGACGGCATCAGCTCCAGACTCCTAAAGTCCTGTGCAGGCGAACTGCATGTCTTCAACCTGAGCCTCAAGCAGAGGTTGGTACCACAGCTCTGGAAGACCTCCTGCGTGGTACCAGTGCCCAAGACACCACACGCCAAAGACCCCAGCAGCTTCAGACCAGTGGCTCTGACATCACACCTCATGAAGACACTGGAGAGACTGGTCCTGGGTCACCTCCGCTCTGCGGTGGGAACCTACCTGGACCCGTTGCAGTTCGCCTACCAACACAACATAGAAGTAGACGACGCCGTCATCTTCCTCCTACATCGAGCTCTTTCCCACCCAGAGAAGCCCGGCAGCACTGTGAGGATCATGTTCTTTGACTTCTCCAGTGCCTTCAACACCATCCAGCCGGTGCTTCTGAAACACAAACTGGAGGAGGCTGGTGTTGACCTTCATCTGACGGAGTGGATTATGGACTACCTCACAAACAGGCCTCAGTTTGTGAGAGCCAAGGACTGTGTGTCTGACACTCTGACCTGCAGTGTGGGGGCCCCACAGGGGACTGTACTGGCCCTCTTCCTCTTCACCCTCTACACGTCAGACTTCAGACACAACACGGACAGCTGTGTTCTGGAGAAGTTCTCTGATGACTCTGCGATCGTCGGACTGATTAACGATGATGACGATGCAGAGTACAGAGGACTCACTCAGAACTTTGTGGACTGGTGCCAGCGGAATCACCTCCTGATCAATGCAGGGAAAACGAAGGAGATAGTGGTGTCATGGACTCAGTCATTGCACCACTGTTTATGTTATTTCCGGTTTTATGTTCTTGTCACTTCCGCCTCAGTCATTTTTAGTTTCTGCCAGCCTTACTTCCTGTTCCAGAATACTCACCTCTTTCCCATCTAGCCATCATTACTCACTACTTAAGCACCACCTCTCACCCCAGCACCCTGCCAGATTGTCTACGAGCATTAGCCAGCAATCCAGCGTTTGTATCTGTATCTTGAAGACCGTGAATGACCCTGCTTCTCCTGACCTTGACTCTTGCCTTGCCTATGATCCTGCCCTGCCGTAAGTTGACCCCAGCCCGTCTTGTGACCACCGATTGTCTAACCCCTGCCTGTACCGTAACTGCTTCCTCTGTGTACCGACCTTTGCCTGCCTGACCACGAGAACCAGTAAACTGCATTACCACCCAGTCTTGTCTCCGCTGTTGCATGTGGGTCCGCTACCTAGAGCGTCGTGACAAGTGGTGGATTTCCGCAGACAGCAGCCTGCTGTCATACCACCGATGCACATCCAGGGAAGGGACATTTAGAGAGTGGACTCTTACAAGTACCTGGGAGTGCATCTGAACAATAAACTGGACTGGACTCATAACACAGATGCACTGTACAGGAAGGGTCAGAGCTGACTCTACCTGCTGAGGAGACTGCGGTCTTTTGGAGTGAGGGGGCCACTCCTGAAGACCTTCTATGACTCTGTGGTGGCATCAGCCATCCTGTACGGTGTGGTCTGCTGGAGCAGCAGCATCACAGTGAGGGACAGGAAGAGACTGGACAGGATCATCAACAAGTTCAGCTCTGTCCTGGGCTGCACTCTGGACACGGTGCAGGAGGTGGGTGAGAGAAGGGTCATGGCTAAACTGACATCCATCATGGACCAGGTCTCTCACCCACTGGAGGACTCGCTGTCTGCTCTGGAGAGCAGCTTCAGTAGCAGACTGATCCACCCTCACTGTGTGAAGGAGAGATATCGTAGATCCTTCCTACCTGCTGCTGTCAGACTGTACAATCAGAACTGTTGACCACGTCCCACTACAGTCACTCACCCACTGCATCAGTGGTTTATACAGCAACCTGCTCTGCACAATATTTGTGTAAATCTGTGAACAATCATATATATTGTTACCGGTACAAATCTTATACCCATTACTGTGCAATAACCCTGCAAAGACCTCATACTCACTCTAACTGTACTGTACTGCTTTGTACTGTGCCAACACATACTGTTCTGTACCTGTATTCCCGCTCATCTGTACTGCTGTTGTGAGACGTAATTTCCCCACTGCGGGACTATTAAAGGTTTTCTTATTCTTATTCTTATTCTTAAAGCAAAAACTGTAACAGGTACTTCTACGATTTTTTAGACTTAAGGAGTAAGGCATGCTCAAAAAAGGGAATGATAATGCAGGTGAACAAAAAAAAGTCACAAGCACCAAAGCTCAAAAAACACACACAAGATTGCTAGGGGAAGGAAACAAGAGATGGCTGGCAAGCAAAGGGGGTGTGGTGTGTAAAACAATAAACTAGGATGAAGAAAACTGACACTAATATTTTTTTTCTCTACCTATGTATAATGCTTTTTGGTGTCATGGCCTTAAATGTCATACCAAAAACTTACTGTGTGACAAGCGCTTGAGTAATATCTCCATTGTCTCATCATCATCATCATCATCATCATCATCATCATCATCTTCAGAATATGACGCATTTGCTTTCTTCATCATTCCTTCACCACCCTCCTCCTCACCCTCCTGTATCTGTTCCCCTCCTCCTTCGTTTACGTTTACAGACATACACGCATTCTCACACACTTTGTGGTGTTACTCCCTCCCTTTTCTGATGCTGCAATACTATATAATTCACATCGATGGAAGTTTGAAACCTAGATGCAGCAACCTGCAAAGTAGAAACTCAGAAGAGAAAAGACACAGCGTACGCAAAGACCTTTGCTGCTGTTAGAAAACACCTGTACCTCCGACTTACCTGTAACCTCCAAAGTCTTCTCAAAGTAAGTCTACACCCTTTGCTGTTTTTATTTTAATATCATATTAGTTGTAGTATTATCAACAATACTACTAATAATAATTCATTATGGGTTCTTGAATATATACAAACCTAAGCATGCATTTAACAAAAATTGTAAAATGTTTATTATCATAAAAAATAATAATTTACATACTCTGACTAATTCATAAAGATCGTGGCTATGACTGATTTAATTTTATTAACCTACATCTGAATAGTAATTTTTAACTAATCACATAAGTGTGTGATGCATTTTAAAATGTAGTAATGAAGGGGGAAAAGTAAGTGAAGTAAATACCTTAAAATTGTACAGTAATTGTGGTTGTATTTGCAACCACTATGCACTAAAAACCAAAGCAATCTGCTACAGCTACAAACTAATCTTATGTGTATAGCTCATTTTATATGAATGAAGATGCTGTGGTCCTGTATGATGGTTTTGTTACAACCATCAAGACTCTGACAATCTACCGATCAAAACATACTGACATAGTGTGTGAGTGATATTAATTTTATATCTATTCCTTTTCATTTAACAAAATGCATTTTGTATCCATTTACAACTACAATTATTATACCATATTACAATTTTAGAATAGTACAATTTTATAATATAATAACACAATGGAAAAATAGAATAGAACACTATATCAAAAACTATAATTCAGAGTTACAAAACTCCTGCTGGTATTTCCAAATTTTCCTCAGATTACTTTAAACCTTCTGCCTATATACCTAGAATTAGTAGGTATCCACAATGTCTACCACCTTACCTCATCTCATTTTGAAACAGATGACTATGATGCTGAAGCCATGGTCAGTGCTGGTGGCCTTAATTCTGTGTGTGCTGGTGTGTCTGGTAACACTGGTGGATGCGTATCCCCCCAAACCTGAGAACCCTGGTGAAGACGCCCCACCCGAAGAGCTGGCCAAGTACTACACTGCTCTGAGACACTACATTAATCTGATTACCAGGCAGAGGTATGTACACACAATCAGGGGCTATAAGCACATCTTTGTGACCCATGCACTGTTTTGTTTGTTTTAAAACTCTAAGACATCCAAGACAATTCACACTAGCTTCCCATGTGTGGCTGCCTACTGCTCCCCCAGTGAGGGAATTAGTCAAATTCAGAGAACACAATTTCCCCAAGGGGATCAATAAAGTATAGAGTACGTTAAAGCAACTAAGTAACATCTACTCACAACCTCAACCTAAAAAAAGCATTCTGGTACAACCATAAGCAAATCTGCAGCACAACTGGGTTTGTGCAGTAAGTAATGTGATAAATAAAAGGTTTTCTCATTCTTTACTTAAATACTCGAATAACTAAACTCCATTACTCCAAAGCAATTATCTTACAGCCCCCACGACAAAATGTAGAATTATGTAGAGCTCCTAATTTTGGTGTAATGGCTCAGTATATGTCTTTTTGTCTCCTCCTATAGTCCACATAATGTTCAAGACATTATACCAACTAATAGTATATATTTCATGTTCATAACAAAGCCCTGTCAATGTTTGATGCACTCCCCAATGGCAGCTCTGCAGATTACATTAATTACTACTCTCTAAAACCTTCAGGCCTCTAAATCGATAGAACCAGAGCAATAAAAGTGCAACAGATGAACCCAACAAAGTAATCTAAAATCTAGTTATCTGGGGCTGTTGCTCTACGGCATAAAAGTTGTCAGTATGGAACTGCCAGGTGGCATGTTTTGATTTGAAGCCTGTCTGGCACATGGACTATTTGTTTTCATTCATGAAAGCCAAATAGCTTATTGATATTTACATAGTTGGATTAAAGGAGACCCGTAGTAGGATGAAAAGTCCATCTATTTCCTAGGGTGAGTTCTTACACTGTAGAGCTGCAGAGGAATACATATCATTTTTGATAAAGAGATTAGACTCTAGAAATATGCAGCTGAATCAAATAAAATGTGGTGGCTATCTGACCTAGGCAGCTCTAATGCAGATGACAGGTCTCACCATTATTACGTTACATGTTCACTAATCATTTAGAGTAATAATGACCCAAAAATACAAAACATAACATCTACACAGGAAAGTTGGTTGTAGATGCAACATGTTAAAGTAAAATTAGGTATTATTGTGACTCTTGTTCTCTTCCGGATACTCCTGTTTCCTCCCCTAGTGCAAAAACATGCAATAAGGAGAGCTTGAATTGTCTGTGAATGTAGAAGTGATTTGTATGAGTGCAGTATATGTGGACTTGTGATGGACTGATAAAGATGTGCCCTGCCTCCTGCCCAATTGTAAACTGGTATAGGCTCTGGCATGACTGCGACCTTTATTAGCAATGAGCGGCAGAGATAATGTGTGAGTGATGACACTGACATATAAGCCAATTAGATTTCATAAAAACTTGAAAAAATCAGAAGCGAATTGTTATTTTTGACTTGTTTTAAAAAAACAGGTTATTTTGTCATAGGTATGGAAAGCGTTCAACTCAGGAGGATATAGATGCAGAGATGCTTTTTGGCGGAGACAGCAACAGAGACCAGAGACCAAGGTAAAGGGTTAGCGCCAGGGACTTTAATTAGACAAGTGATAAATTGCATATATAAATCTAAAGTTTTACATAGGTTTATCGTGTTTTCTGTTGACAGATATTACAACTCCTATATGTGGTGACGCCGCCATTCTGCTTCCTCATCTGGCTTTCCATCTGCGTGCTGAGATGTGCCCCCCCTGACAGAATACTAGCCCACTCCCTATCTCTCTCATTGTCTTACATCTTTGTCATTATGACCTAAATGAATATAATGTAATGTAAACACACACACACACACACACGCACACACGCACACAAATATATATGTGAAAATGTGAGTTTAAACAGAGCATTGTAACCTGAATATACAAATAAAATGTTTTTCTGTGGTTAAAATTGGTTGAAAATTTCTTGAATTAGGTAAAAGATTAAACATGTCCTATAATAATAATTTTATAATTTACATTTTATAATATAAAGTGAAGGCAGTCCAGGCACCTTTTACTTTATTATAAGTATATATCACTGTAAATCACTGTAATATATTTTACATTCAACTTAACAAAGCCAATGAAAAGTTCCAAACTAAGAACATATTGTCCTCTCAAAAATTTCTTGATAACTTACTTTTCCAATCTGAACATATATGTTTCAAATAGATCACTAATATAGCATATATTTTTAGTGTCACTGAGAAACTTTGACACAGTAGGGATGAAATCGGCACATAGCTCAACACCATTTGACACAGTCAGAACATTGACATCCTCTGGTTGTGTGTGAGAACTGCATCAAAGCAAACTGACCGTCAAACCCTTACTGATACGTGGCTGTTCAGTATCACAGTCTGGGTTTTATTCTCAAATAAACGTTATTTAAACAAAGGCGTGTAATTGTGTTTGTTTGTAGATAATTATAAATCAGTAGGCTTAATATGGCAAATATGTTTGTCAGATGTTATTAGCACTCTTATTATCATAGGAGACATGTTTTCACATTTTGTTAAATCAAAGATTTTTATTTTAAAATCGATCCCACAGCACGTGGCTTTAATCTGCTTTGCTCTAGCTTTGGAGAAGAGGCGCTCGCACTGTACTGATATCTGCCTATTAAAGATACTTTTATCAATTGTGACTTGTCTAATTGTAGTTGTGGATATCTTTAATTACAGTTGTGACTTGTCATAAATACATTACATGTATATGTAACATGAAACATGTCTCTCTCGTAGATGTACGCTTGCCATGTGTATAAAGCTTTGACATAGAAACAACCAGCTCATTTAAACGGCCGATCGGCAGCTGAGCAGTCACGTGACGTGCCGACACCTCGCCCGCTTTGGTGACGTGATTTGGATTATGCTCGAGACGCTACTCTGCGACACTCTCTAGTGTGTCGCTCTTTTAAAGCACACGCGGGCGTTGTATCACATTATTTCTCTTAAGGCGAATCGCGTGTATTGTGGACAACACATCTAGTGGAACGGTGCTGAAAAAGGTTACAAAGCGCGTGAGTGTCTGTGACGGTAAAGTTATATCGATTGTAGTGTTATTAGAACAACATTAGCATGCTAGCCAGAATGTTTTGTTTGGTTAGCGTTGTCTTTGTTGTTTTTCGTTGTTGGTGTGTGACACTATGCTGTTTGTTAGACGATGATTACAATGCCAATACAAAAGGTAACAGTTAACCATGGTTAGGTTGAAAACAGAGAGAAGCCTTTAAGACACAATAATATTTATTTCGTCGTAATACATAGTTCAATTAATTAAGGAAAAGTCACGCAGCCTTCACAGCCCTTAATGATGAATAAAATTATAGTCAACCCCATTGTAATAAAAATATATATGTATAAATATATTGGGTGGTATTGGACTTTGGAACATTGAGTTTGTAGGGCATGTTGGAAGACGTTATTATTATTATTCTATATACATTTATATTATAAAATATATTTATGAAGTAACAAACTCTATCTATCTATCTATCTATCTATCTATCTATCTATCTATCTATCTATCTATCTATCTATCTATCTATCTATCTATCTATCTATCTATCTATCAATAACACCCCGGTAAAACTATGTTGCTATGTGTTTTTACTTGCTACCCTTTGCTTCTTTCCAGCAGTGCAAATTGATGGTGAAGGGATATGTAGGAGGGTGGTACGGCGAGGTGTGGGAGGTAATTCAGGGCTGGCAGGAAGGTGCTGTCAGGAGAAGTAGAAAACATAACCAGAGTGAAAACTAAGAAGTTGGAACATAGTGGAAGTTGCCAATGTTGCAAATGAGATAAAAATATGTCGATCAAAAAAAATGTAAAAAAGCCTTAAGCACGATAAATGAAGAAGAAGATGGAGTGACAAAGTATGTATGTTTTTGTTGATTTCATTGTCCAGGGAAACACCTGAGCTATCTGTATCTGTAATGTCTATCTCTCCTCTGTTGTTATGTAGTACGTCACTAGGCAGCCATAAAACATATTTCACCCCCTTTTGGCTCCCCCTGCTACAACATGCACTATTCCTAGGTATCAGGTGGGAAAACAAGTATGTTTATCCTTTTCTCATCTGCTCAATGCAATATTTTTTTTAAAGTTTGCTTTCACAGTGTATAAGATGAAATTACTTGAGTAACATTTAAATACTGGGGATATTGCAATGAAATGCATACAGTTGCATATAGTTACACATTGAGAAATAGTACAGAAAATAAATGCTGCATTTTAAAACTGTAATTCCATCCAGTTCTATACTGTATATTATTGCTGGATATAATATTAAGTTCTTCCCAAATAACAGTTACTATTACTTATTATTGGTAAATAGTTTAAATCCCTTTTATTATTTTCTTCTGTTGTGGAAGCTTTTTTTATTTCTACATCAGCTTCTCATTCTGTTTGTTGAGGTGTGTGTAATGCTGAAGTAGGCATTAACAACAGTGTGTGAAGTCAAACGTAGACGAGGGTGGGTTTTCATGGCAGCCATGAGTTTTATTAGCAGCTTTGTTCACACAAAGAGAGAGGGGTGTGTACCTCTTTGTTCTGTCCTCTATCTCTGGCTTTACTTTATCATTGTGTCTATCGCCATGGCAATATATAGATTAGTTCCGCCCACCTGCCCCACCCCATTCAGTCTCTTTTACCAATTCTTTTTTTGGCAGTCTTTCTTTGACTGTTTTATTCTGGGTACTCCATTCCAGAACAATTCCTGTCGCCACTTTCTCTTTTTCTGATGTGACTGCCTACTTTGTGTTTTTGTTTAGTGTGCCACAACACTGTACATAACCTAACATAATTTTCACTCCATGAAACCCTTTAGATCGTCCACACTGCCCCTGTCAATGTGTGGTTTTCACTCCCCATCAGCAAACGCTGTGTTTTCTGGGCGTTTCTCAAGCGAAGCTGCTCGCCACACCTCTGTGCGGAAGCGCACACCTTTTTTGTTGTTGTGTTGTTTTTTTATTAAATTGGCTCCATAGATACAAGCCACCGCACGGTTAGGATACAATAGGTGGCAGTAGTGCGACATTGAGGACGCAATCCAACGCAATCCTCCACAGAAGAAGACCCACTACAGGACTGCACGACAATAGCCAGCTGGTTCGGTAGCGTAGTAGAACCATACATCTACGATCCCGAATCTGACCCTGAAGCTGAAGAGGGACTGTTGAAGTCACCACATTTCGGCTGATGCAAGATGTGTCTCATTGATAAGGTCGCATTTACCTCAATTTATTTGACTTATATAATTTGCAAAGCGACTAGCGGTTGCTAATGCTTATGCTAAATGGCATGTGCAGCTTGAATATTCACAACACGACTTTCCTAGAAACTCTTGCTAATAGAAAACACTAATTTAGCTTACATTATACAAATAAATAAAAGTTTGAGAGCATAGCTGAAATAATATAAATACATTTTATATTTACACATTTCACTGTTTTTGACTTACTTGTGCTGCTGCTCTAACATAATAAAAAAAATGTGCATTAATATTCCGATTCACTGCATGACCTACCTGGGAACAAAAAACATTGGTTCAAATTATATATTGACCTGACATATTTTTACTGCTTTTAATTTTATTTTTTGATCCTTCTTGACAAATCTGACAGTAATATGTCTCTGTATCTCAAGTTGTTACAGGTATCTAGTCTACAGAGGCTAGTAAGCTGGTGCTGGGGATTCCTGGGGTGTAAAATCTGAGCTGCCATGTTTTCATGCTTGGGTTGTAGCTGAAGGCAGAGTTTCCTGATGGATAAAACACAAAATGATGATCACTGTGTGATGGATGTAGACCACCTGTGGAATAACTCCTTTAGCATTTGAGTAGAAATGTGTTTTTTGTGAGTGCAATACTCCATTAAGATTTTTTTTAAATTTATATATAATTTATATGCTTTTTATTTATGGCAGGTTCACCCTTATAGCTTACCATATTAGAAAGAGAAAAACATGTAATTTCAATACTATGATTTCCTGAGTTAAGTGAAATACGTATCAGTTAAAGCCAACTTTATTGTCAAAATGCACCACTACTCCAAAGCTATAACAAACTGTTATCTTCACACTCCAAGGTGCGCTGTATAGGTTACTGAGTTAATTAAAAGGTCTGGGGGTTGGAGGACAGATGCTTTTGCAGGGCCTTGCAGATGAAATGCTTGATGGAAGTAGGGTAATCGGACCATGCCCTGGGTAGGGGTTAAACTTGGTTATGTCGGAGATTTGTTTCTGCAGCAGGACAGGTATAAACAACAGTTGTTACAATTCAAATATAAAATCTAAACAGTATATACCAATTAAAATTAAAATCTTCTGTTGCCTATCTTACTGTTTTTTCATACAAACGTACATACTTACACTTCTGAGCTGGGCAGCAGATGTCTGTGTACCAACAGTCTGCAGTGATTTCTCTGTTTAACAACCTCCTTGCATGTGGATAACTGGGATGTGCCCCCCTACAGTACAGAAAAGACAATGTTAGATTTACTGTAAATTGTATTGGTCCTGCAAATATAATGGCTATGGTACACAAGCTAAAGGTAACTGACCAGATAAGCGGCAGTTATTGTAGAGATGTGACTAATTAGCAACTAAGCTTGCAACACAACACAGTTACCATTCCGACTAATCATGGTAGAGTTTGATAGAACAATGACATAACCCCAAATCACAAGTTGATTTAGGCTGTGACACAGGATGGGGTAATAACAAACATAACCGCATTCATCTGTAATTTCTTATTGTAGAGATCAACCAGCTGTAGCTCTAAAGTGCAAAGGCCTAACTGCATGCCTATGGCTAATGCAACAGACAAACAGGAGCAGCAGCACATGTCAACAGGACAAAAGCTCGATCCACCGCTCCCTGCCTGTCGCCGATCAAAGGCCCATAGCTTTTAGCTGTTCCCCACTCAGGTGTGTGATTGCGCCAACTCAGTAGCACATTTGAAAGGGACAAAGGCTCCGTTGACTCACTAGCAATGCTAGCGATTAGCTTGTGTCACATGTGGGTTACTACATTTTAAACAGACCCAACCAACATATTTAGACATCACAAGTATTAAAGCACAAACTTACTACAGCGAGCTAGACCCACCGTTCCCTGCCTGTAGCCGCTCGAAGGCTGAGAGCTATCAGCTGTTCCGCCCAGGTGTAGGTGCAGAAAAAGCCAAAAGCTACACCCACTGCTCCCTGCCTGCAGCCGCTCGAATGCCGATAGCCATTAGCTTTTCTCAACACAGGTGTGTGGCTGCAGGAGCCCACATGAGCACATTTGAAGGGGACAAAGGCTCGGTCGACTGGCTGTAGCCCTTAGCATAGCTAGCTATTAGCTTGCCTCGCACATGGGTTACTACATTTTAAACAGACAAAGTAGCATTTTAAAACATTATAAGTATCGAGCATTTACTTACTTCAGTTAGTGAATGACGGACTGTAGGAATAGATCCTTTTTTTACAACAGGAGCTGTGAAACAAATCCAGCATTGTATGCACCCTTGTTTGAAATGCACATACGTATAAATGCTGAGGCATTGTTTCTGGCACCTGTCTGTTTAAAATTAAAGTGACCCACAAAGTCCTCACTTGTTGATCCCTTGGTAAAGTGAAGAGACTTTTATGTTGGTTAAAACACCCAAGAATCGAACTGTTTATATGGGAGGACTTGGGTGCTGCCATGCTCGTCTGTTCATGGTGAGTGAGAGGGGGGAAATGGCGGAAGTCCAGTTTTGGTTTGGTATCATTGTGGGGGTGGTGGTTCAGGATTTGCAGGGAGGATTTTCTACATCTGTGACGACAACGAGGTCACGGCTTCAGAGTAGGATGAGGTCTGTCTCCATTGGATGAGAAAATTCACATTTTTAAAATGTAAAAAAAAAGGAGGAAATGCACTTTTACCGTGCTCTGTGTGTGTAAATGTGACCCATAGAGTCACAGGAATGCTCCAAAATGTCCAAAAAGTGAATTTAGCATGATATGACCCCTTTAAGCTCAGTCACTGAACTACTGTAGCTGCGTTGTTGTCATGGAGAAGAAAGGCGGGGAAAATCAGGCCCACTGTGCTCTGTGAAAGCAAAGTTTCACCGCTTATACACAGGCTTAGTCCAGCTAAATCATAATAGTTAGTGCAAAAAACTTCACTTTGTGAATCCCAAGGCTTTATTGAACAAATGGTGTGGTGGTGTGGATTTATGGTTTAAGACTAAAGATTGTGGCTACGGTTGCAATTTTAAAATGTGCATTTCTCTCAGACATCTGGTGGAAATTATCATTAGAGTCTATGGGGGAAATTCAGGATCTCTCTGCACTTTGAGGCAGATACAGACTAAAGTATAGCTCTGAGGGCTTATCCAGACATATCATGAGAAAGACAAGTATGACTACGACAGAGTGAAAAAATTGTCTTGATTAAGGCTGTAGTGACGACTTAAAGACAGAAGTTCTGCCTTAAAAAACGTAAAGCTGAAAATTTAACAAAACACCAGGTATTTAAACTGTCACAAGTTGAAAACTATAGAAGATACGAGGAGGCTGATTTACACAGAGAAAATTGAAAGATAGACGCTTTTGACGTTAAAATGACCTTTTTCCTCCATAGTATAACGATGACAGAAGCTGATTGATATCTTTTTTTTTAGAGGCATCAAGTATCCACATTACCTGATTTAAAGCTTGGCCTATACAGGGCTCAAATTAGTACCATTTACCACACTTACTGTATATGTTACTTTGGATTAAAATGCATGTTCGAGAATCAGTGCTACAAATGTGGGTTTGTTACTTTTGGATAAAGCCAAACAACCTCTGTCCAGCTCTTGTGTTAAGGTACAGTACAAGCTAATCAACTGCTGGCAATTGCTGTAACATGCAAGTGGCAGTAGTACTGGTATCCTGAGCAAGAAAGCAAATATACATATTTGACAACATTTTAGGTAGTTATTGTCAACAGCTTACTAAATTTATATCTTTTTTTCTCTCTTCGTTCTTTTTCTTAGAATAACTGAAGCGTTGTCATGCCTGTGGCTTCCACCAGGACAGAGCCTGGTGAGACTAGAAGTTTTTCCCCTCATAATTTTCTATCACCATATACTGTACCTGTACAGTATCTCTTCTTGATTTATTTCTTTGTGTACATTGTAAATGCAATGCAATTAACGTAATACTTAGGTGAAGGCAGTAATATTTCAAACTTCTAATGAAATGATGCAAAAATCCAGAGCAAGCTTTGTATTATTAGTCATTTTTTTTGTTGTACTTTTCTTTTTGCGCTTCTTCTCATCTCTTGCTCTCTGTGTGTATGTGTGATGTGTTACAGTACCACAGGTCTCAGACACAATGAGTGACAGCACTACTAGCTCTACCACAGCAAATGATCTGGACCTCATCTACCTCAAAGGAATCATGGAAAGCCCTCTGGTGTGTTGCACAGACACAGAAACAGTCAGATAATAGAAAATACAAAAAACACAGATCCGTGTATTTCTTTTTGTTGTTCTTTTTTGCTAATTGATGGCTACTGTACTCTACGTGTGACTTGGTGCCTGTATCGTGTGTGTATGCAATAGGAGCAAGAGGAGAGCCTAAAAGAGCCACGTCTGTCACCGGTTAGGGAGAACAATGTGGAGCTTTTGCAAGAGATCCTCAAAGACCTGCACCCTTTCACACACCACTCTGACACAGCAGCTGAACTTGCCCACATACTCACACAGCCTCACATCCAGGTGTGAAGCATACACATTTACACTGCAAAATGCCACAACTAAACGGTGAAAAACGTACTATGTACAAACATATTATATGATGTATAGGTTATTTCCATAATATTTTTCTCATTGTTATTATTGCTTATTCCATTATTTTATTTTGTTAGCATCACTAAATATGACGATAAAGGGAATTTCATTTGTGTTTTTTTTTTTTTTTTATGTGAAATATTTTCTTCCCTAGTCTCTGCTGGAGACACATGATTCAGTGGCATCCCAGACATGTGAAAGCCCACCCCTTAGCCCAAGTGATTATGTGGATCATGAGCTGGAGGATGGCCACACATCCAATTTGTGCCTGGCTCCTGATGCAATCCGCATGGTTGGCATTCGCAAAGTGGCCGGGGAGCCTCTGGTAGGTATCAGAGCATGAAAATCCAGCTAATGATGATAAAATATTAAATATTCATATTGTAATACATAATTACCTTAATCCAGAATCTTGTGATGTGTACAGTTTGCCTCACTAAAAACGACAAAATGTCATCAATAGAAACTAATATTTATACATTAATTATGTTTTAGGGTGTGACGTTTAAAGTTGAGGGTGGTGACCTGGTGATAGCCCGCATCCTTCATGGTGGAATAATAGACCAGCAAGCCCTCCTGCATGTGGGCGATATCATTAAAGAGGTAAGCTAGATAAGGTACTATGACCCGACCTACCCTTTTATTCATTTCATTAATTTTCTTGGGGACTCGCTGTAAGGGTTATAATACCTTTTCCAAACCACTAATAGTAAAGATTCAGGACTGGTCTCTGACAAACACAAGTTTAGGTTTCCAGTCCATACTCTGCGCAGATGTTCCTGTATAATATGCCAGCCACTTGGTTATGGCGTTCTGTGTATGCTTTCCCTGCCAGCATCTTACACCCTGCAGTTATGTGCTGGATTGTCTCAGGGGCCCCTTTGCACAGTCTACACCTTCGGTCTTGTCTGGTGTGGTAGATCTGGGCTTCTATGGCTCTGGTGCTCAGGGCCTGCTCCTGTGCAGCCAGGATGAGTGCCTCTGTGCTGTCCTTCAGCCCAGCCCTTTCAAGCCATTGGTAGGATTTGTTGAGATCAGCCACTTCAGTTATGTGGTGGTACATCCCGTGCAAGGGCTTGTCCTCCCATGATGGTCCCTCTTCCAGCATCTCATTTTCTGTTCTTCACTGCCTGAGACATTCTCTCAGCACGTCATCTGTCGGGGCCTTATCCTTGATGTACTTGTGGATCTTGGATGTTTGACCCTGGATAGTGGCTCTCACGCTCACTAGTCCTCGGCCTCCTTCCTTGCGGCTAGCGTATAGTCTCAGGGTGCTGGATTTGGGGTGTAACCCTCCATGCATGGTGAGGAGCTTTCTTGTCTTAATATCTGTGGTCTGTATCTCTTCCTTTGGCCACCTTATTATTCCCACAGGGTATCTGATCACTGGCAGGGCGTAGCTGTTTATTGCCCGGGATTTGTTCTTGCCATTGAGCTGGCTTCTTAGGACTCGTTGGAGGTATTTGGCTGTTGCCGCATTCCTTGTTGCCTGTTCAAGGTTGCCATTCGCCTGTGGTATTCCAAGGTACTTGTAACTGTCCTCAATGTCTGCTATTGTTCCTTCTGGGAGTGAGACCCCCTTCTTTGTGGACATCCCAATGTCTGAGCTGTAGATCCTGGTGGTGTGGATCAGTGCGTCGATGTCTCGCTCACTCTTGGCGTACAGCTTGATGTCATCCATGTATAGGAGGTGACTTATGGTGGCCCTATTCCGGAGTCTGTATCCATAGCCAGTCTTGTTTATTATTTGGCTGAGAGGGTTCAGACCTATGCAGAACAGCAATAGGGACAGTGCATCTCCTTGGTATATGCCACATTTGATGGCTACTTGGGCAAGTGGCTTCCCATTGGCTTCAAGGGTCGTTCTCCACAACCTCATCGAGTTTGCAATGAAGGCCCTAAGAGTTCTATTGATGGTGTTCAGCTCCAAGCATTCAGTGATCCATGTGTGTGGCATTGAGTCATAGGCTTTCTTGTAGTCGATCCAGGCTGTGCACAGGTTGGTGTGTCGCACTCTGCAGTCTTGGGCGACTGTTCTGTCTACCAGGAGTTGGTGTTTGGCTCCTCTGGTATCCTTACCAATGCCCTTCTGTGCTTCGCTCATGTATTGACCTATGTGCCCACTCATCTTAGCTGCGGTGATGCCTGACATGAGCTTCCATGTGGTGGAGAGGCAGGTTATTGGCCGGTAGTTGGATGGAACTGTACCCTTTTGAGGAATCCTTCATTATCAGGATTGTTCGCTCTTTGGTTAGCCATTCAGGGTGAGTCCCATCCCTTAGCAGCTGGTTCATTTGTGCTGACAGGCGCTCATGGATTGCAGTGAGCTTCTTTAGCCAGTAGGCAGTGATCCCAGAGGTGCTTAGCTATAAGAGCAACCATGGGAGCCATGGGAAACAATACCCACCATGGAAACGAAGGTTGGAGGCAAAAATCAAAGCAGCTCGGAGGGAAGTGAGCCAAATGACAGAGGCCCAGAGAGGTGCAATGAAAAGACCGATGTCCAAGAGATACAGCCAGATGCCCCTGAAGCACTCGAAACTGCCAAGCAAAGGCTACAAAGAGATACACCAGAGACAACGAAGGCAGATGAATAAACCGGCTGTTCGCAACACAACCTGTGAAAGTGTACTCTCAATGGCAGGGTAATAACAGCAGAGCAGACCCACCAAGGCTGGAAACTGAACAGTACTGGAAAGGTATATGGGAAAGGGAGACGCCACACGACAGTGATGCACAGCGGCACGGTGGATCTGAGCTGCTGAGGTCTTTGGCATGCGGTGTCTTGGGCACTGGTACCGTGCAGAATGTCTTCCAGAGCCATAGTATCATGCAGGATGTCTTCCAGAGCCGTGGTATCACCCTCAGCTTGACTCTTTTTCTCCTTTAGCAGAGCTTTAATATCAGGGGTGACCTACGGCTTGTTGTTGGCGAAACACTGATTCCGCCGTCCACCTCTTCACTGTGCGGGGCAACACTGGCTGCCTGTGTAGTACAGGCTTATACACAGGCAGGAGATGCAGGATGTTATGGTCAGCTCTGCCCAGGGGTGGGATGAAGGATGCGCTGTAGGCCTCTTTGGTATTGGCGTAGAATAAGTCCAGTACATTTTTTGTCTCTGGTGGGGCAGGTCACAGTAAGAGGACAGGAGCTGTCCTCCTACAGGAACTGACCAGCAGCCAGCTCGGTCGGCGCCGGAGAGGAAAAAGAAAAATGATTGTTTCCTTTCAGGAGATGTTTATTAACATTTGTATATGTGACGAGTCTGGACGTACCATTGCTAAATGTGAAGCTCAGATTCACGCTTTCAACTAACTTCAGTGCAGCGGGTTCATCCGTCACGTGAGCGCCCAAAACACCCAATGATTTATATTATTTATATATTATATTTATATAGATTCCTTATAAAGCATGACTCTCAAAAATTCTTTAAATAATAATTAAAAAAATATTATTCCAAAATGCATAGCTCCTTTTTGTTTGTTTTTGTTTAATTGTGTACAGGGCAGTTAAAATGTTGGCAATGTTGACATACAATTCAGTGCACAATGTAACTTACAGTTGCAAGTTAAAGTATGTGTTTTACAAGTGTCTTAAGTAGTAATTTACTTACTAATATGTATAAAAATGTATTGTCGTATCTATACGATTCCAGAAGAAATAACATTTAGAGGAAGTCAGTGTGCCTAGACAGATTTTGTCTGTTAAAGGTCTTCTAAATCCATCCATCCATTTTCCATACTGCTTAATCCCATATGCGGGGTCGCAGGGATTCTGGAGCCTATCGCAGATGGCTATGGGCGTGAGGCGTAGTGGCGGCAACCTGGACAGGTCGCCGGCCCATCGCAGGGCAACACAGAGACAAACAACCATTCACACATGCATTCACGCCGGAGAACCCGGAGAGAACCCACACGAACATGGGGAGAACATGCAAACTCCACACAGAATCGAACCAAGGACCTTCTAGCTGTGAGGCGACCCACCGCACCACCGTGCCCTTCTGAATCCATTCTTTTTTTTTATTCATTGTGCTGTCAGGCAAATGGGCGAGAGGTGGGCCAGGACCCAAGAGTGCTTCAAGAGGAGCTGCAAGCAGCTAGTGGAATTGTGGTTCTGAAAATACTGCCCAGCTACCATGAAGCTATTACACCAAGACAGGTGACAAATACAAATACAGAACCAACGCACATGGTTTAATACTTTTGTATTTGTTTATTATGAACACATACAGAAAGAAACATGCAGATTTTTCAGAACTGTCATGTAGGGCTATACCACAAGTTTATATTATTGTTTGAAATATAAATAGCGCTGTCTACTTCTCCAGGTTTTCTTTAAGTGTCACTATGACTATGACCCAGCCAGTGACAACCTGATTCCCTGTAAAGAAGCAGGCTTAAGGTTTGAGACAGGAGACATTCTGCAGATAGTCAACCAGGATGACATTAACTGGTGGCAGGTATGAAAACAACTTCCGCACCTAAATGCTTGAATTTGTTTCTGCACTGTCTTGCTTCTTATCTGACATGCAGAAGCCTGTTCAAATTCCAAATTTGATTTTGAAGTCTAAATGAAAGTGAGAATTCTTCTTTTTTGTACTTTATTGACAGTGGCCTTGCTTTATTTGTGTTGCTTAACATTCCTACTACTCAAACATTACACCTTGGGACTAAGTGTGTGTATATGTTGTGTAATAGGCTCGTCATGTGGAGGGTGGAAACACAGGGCTAATACCCAGTCAAATGTTGGAGGAGAAAAGGAAAGCCTTTGTCAAACGAGATATAGAACTGGCTCCTGCAGGTAAATATTATTATTTTTTAATTTATTCGTTTATTTAGTATAGTGATTAATGCAATGAATCTGTGTGATGGTTTTAGGGAAACATGAAATTTGCCAGGAAAGGCTGTGTGGTCAGCAATGAGGATTCTAATAAATAAAACAATAAAAACAAATGTTGAATAAGGAGCATGGAAATTATGAACAAATGATCTAATCTCATTTATGCATAGCACAATAAAGAGATAACTATTCATCACGTTAACTTTGACAGCTCTAGGTCAAATGTAACCTGCCCTTTCACCTATCACTATTTGACCATGCTAGGTCAAAGGTTGCCTGACCTTTTACCCTGACCTCTGAGGTGTCCCTTTAGTGTCAAGGGTTCGCAAAGTCAGGAATTACTTGCACTCTAATCCTGAATGTCAAAGGTCCGCTGCCTCAAAGGTGAGCTGACCCTTCACCCTCCATGGCAAAGTGTGGTGTGATCATCAGAGTACATTGGTTATGTGATACACCCGCTACCCACCACCTCCTCGCATGTATAAGATTGCGTATGGAAGAAAAAAAAAAGGCCGGTTCTCCTACAGTAGAGGATGCTGACAGCGTCATCAGCAGCGTGCACATTGCGGTGGAGACTCAGCATCACTGTAGGGCTCCTAAGAAGACGAAGCTGCAATTGTGCCACGTGCAGAGAGCAATACCAGCATCTCTCTAGGGTGAGCTTAAGCTCACATCAGGCTCTTTCGGCTATTTGTTTTGCTACACCAAGATGGAGTTTTGTCTTTATCAGCTTAAAGAAGGCGATGCCTTTTCCCCCGACACTATAACGATGCCCATCACAGCGAATGATTGGAGCGTTTTGCGCAGCTTAATAGGTACCTCAGGGTTTTTTTGGAGAGATGAGGATAGAAAATACATACAGTCGTAGCACTTCGAAGCGACCACCTTTTTTACCGCAGTACGTGCGCGTCGCCAGCGCGCCACGGGTGCGTCCCCGACTAAGGACTTTTAATCCTGCAGCAAGCTGAAAAAAATCAGGGTGCTAGTCTCGTGTTAATCACCAGGTGGCGCAAAGATGTGAGGTCCGACTGTTCATTTCTATCTGTGTCTGCACATTAAGCACAAAAGACGATGTCATGGTGTGGTATCATTAAATGTAGAGTAGTTCATTTTTAAATATTATAGATTATTATGTGTCTTTGCTCGCTAGTGCGCTAGCTTTATTCAAAGCAGCGTGTTAAAAACGAATAAACGAGCTGAAAACAGTGTTTTCAAAATCAGACACATTAATGGATTTAAAGCCGTTTCACGTTTTCTCGTTTTGGGGAAAAACGCATCGACTGTGGCATTGGACAGTTTTTCGAGGAGTCCATAATCAAACGCACAGTGGGGCCATATATTAGAAAGTATATTGAAACACTGCATCGTTTTTTCCAGGACAATGACCCCAAACATGTCGCTGCAGGAGCCTGTCTGTAGGCGAAAGGAATTAGCTGGGTGCGCACACCGGCAGAGACCCCTGATCTGATCCCCTACTAATTAAACAACATCTTGCTTCTAAAACCAATGGTCTTTTTCTTATACTCCTGACATTAAAAACCTTTCACTTCACTGCTTTTAAACGCAGTTCTTATGGACGTTCACATAAAATCTGTAAGAGGATTTTATTTAATATAAATAAATACATTGTATTAAGTCTTTCTCCATGGCGCGTCAGGACTCAGCAGATCAACAACGCATTAATGCAGCAGCTTGTTCGTTTTACATGTGCTTATTATGCACGATAAATGTTTTAACTGAATGAAAACGAAAAAAACTCCTGCTCTGCAGCATAAACCACTTTGACCACTTTTAAGGTGGTCAAGTTAAACAGTTAAAACAGTAAGACATAGTCAGTGTGTCCTTTAAACGGAAGCTGCGTTATTATACTTTACCTTAATGACATTTACCACAATATCTGCAGAAAAACAATGTTTTATTACACAGGCAACACAGTGGATTTGGAACTCGCTTCGTGCGAGTTACGGCATCTGATGTTGATTCAGTTGCAAAAGCAAACTTTACATCCCATCCCTACTACATATTGGCACAGAGACATTAACACATTGTCTCCACTCGGTCAATAGGTGTAAAATACTTTGGCTCCGAGACAAAGAAAAGCTCAATGGGAGATCGGGCGCGTGATCAGCTGCACCTACGTACCTGTGAGACGCCAAAACCTTTCACTTGACTTTTTAAAATGCTCTTCTTATGGTATTTCACACAAGTCTGGCAGACTACCACTGCTAACTTGTAGATAATATCATATAACAAAAATAAATAAATTGTAATAAACTCTCTCTGTGGTATGCCAGAACGCCAGGACTCAGTAGATCTCCGACTCATTAATGCAGCAAGTTGTTTGTTCTGCATATATTGATTCTGCATGAGTAATAAGGACTGTTTTACACTTATTTAGCCGAAGAGAAAACTCAAAAGAGAGACACCCATCAAGTTTTAACAAATGTGCAATAAAAAATATAAACAGAAA
The DNA here is from genome assembly GCF_900634795.4 of Betta splendens. Classification (NCBI taxonomy): domain Eukaryota; kingdom Metazoa; phylum Chordata; class Actinopteri; order Anabantiformes; family Osphronemidae; genus Betta; species Betta splendens. The sequence continues at coordinate 15,864,978 of NC_040888.2, read as the reverse complement.
ACGCTTGAAAGCGTTTCCGTTTTATATTCCGTTTATTTTGTTATTACTCCTTTCACCTGTACCACACAGTCATTGCAGAGCTACAGCCATATTCCTACGAAGTTAACCAGGTGTTTATTTAGTTATTCCCTCTTTCATGTCTGTCTGGTGAATGAAAGTAGGCGGGGCCATCCACGTCCCAGAGCAGGGACACTGGGGGGGAAGGGGAAACTCGCAAACTTGATGGGTGAACATCATCTTTTCTGTAAATTTTAGCATTTGCATGTTGATGTATGAATAACGAAATTAACAAAATCTACGTTTGAAAAAACTGTGAAGAGTTCCGTGTCTACATGAAAGCAGGCAGAACAACGTACGTCTATGACTCACTGCCGAAAGCGGCTGGTGAACCTCTTGTGAACATGGCTGTAGCTCTGCTAAATAATACAGGCAGCCAGCCCTATTAATCATTTGTTATTATCTTGTATGCCAAAATATAAAAATGTTCAGTAATTACAACTTCTGCTTCCACCTGGTTTCGAACCCGGGCTGAAAAATTGACCCATCAAGGCTGTTAAACAATAAACAAACCATTACAACACCGCGGAGGTGTTAAAATGTAACTGTACATGGGCCTATATAACATGAGTATAGGACAGCATCATAAAGGCCAGTGTGGGGGCTGATCGCCACCTATAGGCCAAATAGGCGTAACACAGCTCCAACGTACTAAAAACCCAGTGATACCGCTCTGAAAGTGCAAACAGATTGCCGTAAAGGCTGACACCTTTTAAGTGCTACGACTGTAAACGACAGTTATAAATTTGTGCTGATGGTTATTGATGTATTCTCTAAAAAAGCGTACATTAAGCCTATTAAAAATAAGGGCGCAAAAGAGGAGACAGACGCTTTTAAGTCCGTTCTTGGCAAGACTGGAATCCCTAAATCTATTCAGACGGGTCAGGGAAAATAATTTTACAACAAGCTCTTTAAGGCACTGATGAAAAAACACAAAATCAAACATTTCAGCACATCCAGCAAGGGGAAAGCATCTGTCGTGGAGCGCTATAATAAAACTTTAAAACATAAATTGCATCGTTACTTTACAGGTAAAAACACCCTCAGAAATGATGAGGTTTTGTAGCAAATTGTCAAAAGCTACAATAATGCGTATTAAAATAACACCTGCTCAGGTGAAGTCTGAGGTACTTCTGAATCTGTACGACTCCTTTCCTTTGAGACCCAAGAACGTCTTAAAGGTCCATGCAGACGCTTTTTTATGCCAAACATTGCTACAGAATTGGATGAATTGATGTCTCAGTAAGGTGTCTGTAACTTTTCATGCCAAAAAGCTCTGGAGATCGCCCACACGACCGTCTGAAATTGTGTTTTAAGCTCTCGTCCAATGCTCTGTTTTAGGGGTGTGTTGCAAGTGAAGTTGATCGCCACACCCCTTTTGAGGAAGCGCATAGCCGTGATCCGCCGCAGGGATCAAAAGTCACGGTCACTGATTCCATTGTAACAGCGAAACTGGCTACCTCGTCCTCGTAGTGGAGTTCAACCATATGTTTGATCTAAAATCTGACTCTGAAGTCGAATGGGAGGCTGTTGAAGTGGTTACACTTTGACTGGCGCAAGGTACGTCTAACTGGCAAGTTCACATACCGTACCTGGGAACTCTGTTTTACAAACATAGTTTTGGTTCTAACTACATATTGACCTAATATATTTTTAATTGCTTTCAGTAAGGTGTATAATATATCAAGTGCTAATATATAACTAATAGAAAAGTAGAATTTTTTTTTCTTCATAAATTTAACAGTACTATGTCTGTGTGTATCTCAAGTTTTAGGTTGCAGGTATCTAGCCAAGGGAAGTCTTGTTAGCTGGTGCTGGGGACTTAAAGGGTGAAAAGTCCAAGCTGTCATACCATCTTACCAGGTTTTGTGGATCAGGGCAGTGTTTCCTGAGGGACAAGGCACCTATGTTGTACTTAGACCACCTGTGAAATACCTAAATTATTGTTTCCGTGGCAATACCTCAATAAAAGTTGAAAGATTATAAAACATGTGTTTGTTTTCCCTTATTAAAAATAGTTCAGTGAAACAGCAATAGTCAAAGCCAACTTTATTGTCAACCAATGCACCAGCACTATAATGCTGGATAAGTTACCTTCCCAGTTCAATGTGCAGAACACAAAATGAATGGGTAGGATTCATATTTATGTTGAAAGCATAATTTCTGGAGTAGAACAGACACAGTCATGGGCAGTTGGCTGGGGAGATTTGAGGATCTTTATTGTCTTCATCGTGTTTTGGAAGAAATCGGAAGCAGTGCAGCTACTGTACAGATGGAGGATGCAGCTGTTTTCCTTGACACCGCTCTAGAAGGTATAGAGAATAGAATAGTGAAATAGATAGATTAATGAAATGTCCAGTATTTCCTATTTATCTCACAACCTTCACAAATGTAAACAATATGTAGAGGTGCATACATTTGTGCAAACCGGTACAAGACTTATATTCATTACTGTGCAATAACCCTTCAATGACCTCATATTCACGCTACCTTGTACTGTACTGCGTTGTACTTTGCCAGCTGACTAGATAAGCAACACTTACGAGAAGACAGCAACAACATACTTGTTAGACTTAGATAGAACTTGTCATAACCCAAATTCTCTTCCAAGGTCTACTTGGGCTAAGATATACATACGTAAGGCTCGGTAGTAATTAGAAACACAGCTGACTATCACAACTTACTATCGCAGCCAAACCAAAGTTGTACTGAACGTCATGTGGAGGCTAGCGCTAGCCGCTAACGCTAGCCGCTAACGCTAGCCGCTAACGCTACGCTACCATCGTGCTAGCTGCAAACATGACACTAGCAGCTAAAATGTGAGCTGAGTGGATGACCTCAGTGCCATATATCACACGATTCGAACCGACAAATTCTGAAGAGGCTTGGACTTATCCAAATTGCGTGGCAGCACCTTGCAACACTGTCTCTCTCCGTTGCAGTAGCTGTTAGCATCAACTGTTTTAGCCATTAGCATTCCTTACACTGGAGGGGAGCATGTTTATAACCAAGAAACTTCTGGAGTACATAATCAAATAAGTATCAAGCATGTACTTAGGTTTGGGGAAGCAGCAAGTGGATCACGTCTTGTAGGAACAGAGCCCTTCTTCAACCTCAAGCCCAGTAATAAATATACTCTTGTTTACAAAGCAGACGGAGATGAAATGGTGGCCACAAACAAAGAAGCATTTTGGCAGCGGTGCAGGCACCAGTCCATTTACAAGAAAATTAATCCATAAAGTTCTCCTTTCCTGCTCCGCTGGTAAAATGAAAAGGCTGCAATGCTGGTTGGAACAACCAACAACGAAGCACTTTGTGAACCCTAATGGCCCAATGTCAGTTCGTGTCACAGTGAGTGACTTCTTCTTTTGTCTTTTAAATGGCGGGTGGCAACCAACTGAAAGGTGCATTATCGCCACCCACTATGCTAGAGTGCACAGTGAGTGACTGAAACGCATTGTTGCAGGTAAATTTCGGTGCCCAGGTTGGTCTGAGCGGGGCCGAAGCTGGTTCTGTGAGTGGTTAATAGAATGCAGACGTACATAGTCCACCAAATTTCAAACGATGGTTCTTGAACCAGATTGGATAAACTCACTAAATGTGAAATAAGTAGGGAGTGTACTTCTAACACACCAAGGGTGTCTTAACGTGAACCAGGGTAAACCCTATAAATGTCCAAAAAGTGAATTTTGCATGTGCAGGGACCTTTTAAAGAGCCTCTCTGCTCTCTAGGAACATGGCCATGTTGCTTAGCCTCCCTACTCCGTGACAACTCAGAGTGGAGCCCAGGGCACAGAGTCGCAGTCTTACACGCCTCTCTGCATGTTCTCTACAGCCGCCCCCTTTTAGTCTTAGGTATTGCATAAAGACTGTGTCTCCTCCCCGATCACCTAAACTATAAAAGTCACAAACAAATCAAAGAGGAGTGACTTGCCAGAATCTAATAGATATGAAAATGGTTCCTCTTACAGAACAAAGTAACAGTAAGCTAATAAAGTGTGGTTTATTAAATCAGATCTCTCTCATCTAAATCCTTGTTAATAAATGACTTGATAAGTGATTGATCTTTTTTGTCTCACTAAAACCTGGCTGCAGCAGGATGAAAATATAAGTTTAAGTGGGTTGACTTCAATAAGTCACATCAACTATCTGGTTCCTAGAAGTACAGGTAGAGGTGGAGGAGTAGCAGCAATTTATAACTCAGATTTATTAATTACTCCTAAACCCAAACATAGTTATAATTCATTTGAGAGCCTCACTCTGAGCCTTTCTCACCCAGACTCTAAAACCCAGAAGCCAGTTGTGTTTTGTATTGTTTACCGTCCTCCTGCTCCATATTCAGAGTTCTTAAGTGAATTCTCTGAATTATTATCTGACTAAGTTCTTATAAGATAAGGTCATTGTAGTGGGTGACTTTAACATTTATGTAGATGTTGACAGCAACTGTTTCAGCACTGCTTTTAACTCCTTAATAGACACTATTGGTTTTACTCAGCATGTAAATGAACCCATCGTTTTAATCATACCCTCGATCTTGTCCTGACATAAGGGGTTGAAATTGATAATTTAATAGTTCTTTCCCAGATCTTTCTGTTATCTAACCATTTTGTGTTAACTTTTGAATTTACCATAATTCACCATACAGCAGCTGGAAATAAATCTCACTATAGCAGATTCAAATAGATGATTCCATCATCTTTTGCCTCATTCTCATGTAGCTACACAGAGGAGAACAGTCACCTTAATCCTTATGAAGAGGTTGGTTGTCTTGTAGATGATGCTGCAGCTTCTCTGCGTTCAATGTTAGACACAGTTGCTCCTCTGAAGAAGAAGGCAGTGAATCAGAAAAGGTTAGCTCAATGGTATTTCTCAGAGATCCGCAGCCTAAAGCACAGGATCAGAATGGATTACTAATGATCGAGCTGTCTCTACAGGAGTTTAAGAGGCACTCCTACCTTATTAAGAATGCCTTTATTAGTCCCACAGCGGGAAAATTCCCATCAGCAGCCAGGTTGCCCGGCGCTAGTCCGACAGTGGAAGCAATTTGCAGTACAAACAGTAAAAATAAAACGCACACACATACAGTGTCACACAGTACAAGTGGAAACCTTGCTGGAATTTTTTCTTGGGTTCATCGGGACAGATAAGGTCGGAGAGCAGACAGTGAGACTGTAAGGGGGGGGGGGGGGGGGGTATCTGAATCAGTGTAGTGAAGTGTTGTTTATAGAAGTATGACCGAGGCCGACCAAGATGTTTACAGGTCAGTCCAACAGTTGTCCTTGAAGGGAGTCACAATAAGGGGCAGAGGATAGATAGAGGCACAGCTGGTGAGCTAGATTGGACCCGGGAAGGGAGGGGTGAGGGAGAAGGGACAGAGTAATACACAGCCAAATTTAATACATTTTAACAATCCATGACTAATTTGTCTAGATCAATACTCCAATCGGTCAGAACTCAGGGCTTCTTCGCCTCTTGTGGGACCATGGGTCACCCGTGACATCTCCTCTAGCCTGTCAGACAAGGCTGTCACCACATTCACCAAGTGTTCAGTCTGTCTGCAGATGTTATCCCTCAGTCTCTTGTCTTCCTCCGTACGGGCTGAGATCTTATTAGTCAGTCCTGTAATCCCGGCATCCGAACGGGCTGAGATGTTACAGATCAGTCCTTCAATCCGGGCAATCCTCTGGTGTAATTCCGTCAGCCGAGTAACCATGGCCCCCGTCGGCATTTGCAGCTCCACGGCCGGTGGACACGCCAATGAGCCAGCCATAGATTTTCCAATCTTTCCAATCTTCCGATAAAGCAGGGCACCACCAAAGCCAATCATGAGTAGCCCCGTTATCAAAGTCCAAAATATGAATAGATCCTCTGCATCCTCGATGGACAGAGGCTCCAGACACAGGGGGCACCAGGAATCCCACGCGTCCCGCACGTAGCCGGAGGCAAAAGTCCCCAAGGGGCAGAGTGGTTCTCCCGGAGATTCTTTCCTTTGTGAAAAAATTTTGTCCAATGCGCTGAGTGACCAGTTGATTAGCTCCATGTTCAAAAGTGTTATTCCAAAATAGCAGATCAGGGTGCTCAGAAAAAGACAAGACAAGGACACTGCAAGCAAAAGCAGAGTGGTAGCAGAGAGAAAACACGTCTGCACTCCTCGAGAGGCCGAAGTAGTAAACACGCACCCGTGGCACTTTCATATCTTATCTTTCATAATTTTTCAACTTTTTTGCCCCTTTTAAAATGAATAGGGAAAGCCTTTTAAATCCTTTTCAGCTTTGTCTACTTTCAGCTTTAACTTTTTCAGCATACTTTAAGCTACAGACACCATTTCAACTACAAAACAATCAAACACTCTAAAACAACTATTCAATTATTAATACATTGTTCGGCTTTTTAAAATATTTAATAGTTTGAGTTATAGCAGTTTAAGCATAGGGTGTTTTTTTCCATTAGTGTATATTGCGTAAGCTAGCCTCATGTCACAGCTGGAGTGTGAGGACATGTCTTTTTGAGCCAGAACCTTTCTATTTAACTCATCACTACAGCTGCAGTTTTCACTCTATGAACATAATTCTTTAACTCGTTTGTAGTCATACTTATCTTCTTTTTAATGATGTGTGTGGTTATGCCCTCATACCTGGACTTTAGTCTGTGGCTGCCTCAAAGCGCAGAGTGTTCCAGAGTTCCTCCCATAGACTCCAATGAAAATGTTTCACTGACTTCTGGGGAGAAACATAAAGTACTGGCATTTTTAAATTGTGACTGTGGCCACAATTGTTACTCCTCAAACATAAAACTCACAAACATCCATTACACATTAAATCCATTAATGTGTCTGGTTTTGAAAACACTGTTTTCAGCTCGTTTATTAATTTTTAACACGCTGCTTTGAATAAATGCCGTTTGTCCTTTTTAAACGAGATGGTGGGGCTTTCTCGTTACAATACAAAGTTACTGGACTTACTGGAAGCGTGTCCAGACACATTAACAGGTCCTCCGCGTTTTAAACGTTCTAAAACGACGTCTTTTCTCGTCTTCCCAGCTTTTATTCTGGAGGGGGAAATCAATCCAACAGCAGCGACATCAGCAACTGACATGAAACACTAGCGCGTATTGACAACTTGATCCAAGTCATCTGCCTATGAATAAGTGGCTCCTCAGCACCATCGTTGGAACGTCACATCACTGTCTGCTTCGACGGTGACGCCACTTCCCTGATTCTCTTGTTCAACGACTTCGTTTTTAGGAAAAATTAGCTTTAAATCCAACTCCGTGCCTTGTGTCAAGCACAATTGACAACAAACACTAGCCCACACTAGCGAGCAAAGCCCACACTAGCAAGCAAACACGCATAATAATCTATAATATTTAAAAATGAACTACTCTACATTTAATGATACAATACCATGACATCGTTCTTTGTGCTTAATGTGTAGATATAGATAGAAATGAACAGTCGGACCTCACATCTTTGGGCCACCTGGTGGTTAACACGAGACTAGCACCCTGATTTTTTTCAGCTTGCTGCACGATTAAAAATCCTTAGTTGGCGCACCCGTGGCGCGCTGGCGTTTTCTACCGCACGTACTGCGGTAGAAAAGGTGGTCGCTTTGAAGTGCTACGACTGTACAACACACACTTTTAGTATGAAAGCAAACATTAAAATCTTACAATTTATTAGCAATATTTCTGCTTTTATTTTGTATTTTTTTAGCCTTTACTTTATACTACAAATTTTCTGAATTTAATTACTCTTATAAGATGTTAATGCTATTAGCATTTAAAACTATTTTTCCCATCCACAAAGATTTTCAGCTTTGTCCTTTTTCTTATATAGATATGTTCAGCTGTACATTTAATGTCTTAACCAATTTGAGCTATTTGTTTTAATGTTATAACATTTCTTTACATACATACTGAATTACATAGTGAGTCATTGTTGGCACCCTAATTGAAACTGGTATGAGAAGGAGTGACACTTGCAATGATTTACTTTTGCATTAGATTTACACCTTTTGAACTTTTACAACTTTCAACCATTAGTTGTTTTTTGTGTAAAATTTCAACATACGTATAATCGTAGTTTTGCATCTGGAGAAACCTTTTCAGCTTTGCTCTCTTTGCCCTGTTAACCTATGATTGATGGATAATGTTGGATTAGCATATTAACCTTTGCATCAGGTTGACCTAACTATTGCAACCTTCAGCTTTTTGTTAAGCGCATACAAGTCATTTCAAAATAAACTAACCAATTTATGTCTTTAGCCTAAAATGCATTATTCATGCCTTTTATATGCATAATTGCGACAGGTTAATTAGACTATTTCATAATTTTGAAATTAAGCATGCACAGCCACTCCAAAACTCTTCAAAATAAAAGCAGCAATTCATATCTTTACCTTTTAGTAGCATTATTTGTGCCTTTGAGTGTGTAATTGTGACTAGTTAATGAAACTATTTTATAGTATATGTATTAGGCCCACACAATCTTAATACTTTCAAAATAAAAGCACCAATCCAGATCTTGAGCTGAAAATAGCAGTATTTCTGCTTTCAATTAGTTTATAATGACTAGTTAATAAGACTATTGTACATTTTAGCAATTACCTTCACATGCTTTCTTCATATCCTTTCAAAATAAAAGCACTGATTCGATTTGCTAACTTTATTTGTCACCTATTGGCTGCTTATTATTAAGACTATTTTACAGTTTAGCAATTGCCCATGCCTTCTTCAAATCCTTTCAACATAAAAGAACCTATGTAAAACTTTAACCTTTATAGCAACGTTTCCGGATTTGACTGATTAAATATGACTACAAATGTATAGTTTAGTAATTACCCACACACCTTGTCCAGATCATTTCAAAAATAAATCACCGATCAAAATCGTTAGCTTTACTGGCACTGTTTCTGCTTTTGACTGGTTAATTATGATTAATTAATAACACTATTTCACTCTTTAGCAATTATATACAGATGCTTCTATCAAATATATCAAATATTTTCACAACTTTGAGCTATTCTTTCAGCTCTTGAACTTAAACCTTTTAAAATATAATATTTAGCTGCTTAATACGTTAAGATAGATTACATCAAATTAAGCAAACCTTTACACACTTCCTTCATTTCCAGCAGTTCTTCAATTTCAACAAATCTTTTTTGCTAAGTTTCCTAATTTGAAATTACTATTAAAGCTTCTTCTACTTAAAATTGTTTAAACAATTCCTTATTCTCTTCAGATACATCAATCAATACTTTACATGCTTCAGCTATTTTCAGATATGTTTTAAATGTTTTAGCAACAATTAACAGTTATTCAGGAATACATTTTGCATGGAAGCATTCACTGTGCATTTTCTACCTGTTGAGGTTGTGATCGGTCAGTGGCGCTGGATTAATCTTGGCGTCTTTTTAGAAAAGAAAAAAGTCTTTTTTTTATCGTCAACACATTGCAGACTTGAATGTTATTCAACCTATATTATGTAATAGTTGTAAGAACTGATCCATTCGGGAAGGTGTTAAAGGCGTATTTGGCCTGCGGATGCTGCTGCTGTAGGGGGCCTTGCTCTTGAGGCAAATGCTGGAGCTGGCGGCGGTGTAGCGCTAGTCGGTCTGACGATAAGAAAATTTCTTAAGAGTTCTGGAGTCTAAATGTCATCAATTTTAAAAGCGAATGCATACTTACGGAGTCGCTTACTCTCTGAGATCCACGAGCTGTGTGAGATGCTGGAGCTGATGCGAATGAAATTTGTTAACACATATTTTTGTGAAAACAGAGAAATAAAACCCTTTGCATTCTACTAGAAATCAACCTTGATTCATGCCTCTGTTTAAGCTTCCTTCGAAGACATGACATGGCGTTTTAATCCCACCTATATTCTACGCATTTCCAATTCCATTTTCCGTGCAAATGGTTCACAGATGGGGGACTGTCCCCACTCTGACCCCTAGCCCACTGATAGTAGCGCCTTAACACCTTCTGCTTTTACACTGTTTTTTTAAGGAGGGTGTGGGTTTTTTTGTGTTGTCATGAGATGCTGGCTGAGGGTTGTTCATGGGGGGGTCATCAAGCATTTGGTTATCAAATGCTGGGGGTTTCACTGTAATGGCCACGGGAACATTGTTAAGGAAGTAATAGGGGCTTTACTGCACTCATGTATATCAAAAACTAGTCAACGGCTCATGTGGGGGTTTGTAACAGCGTATAAATACAGGTCGTGTCCTCAGTGCTTCAGTGGATACTTTGTACATAGTAAGATGTGCATTACGTCTTAGATGTAATTGTGATCCACTCCGTGTCGACATGAGAGTAAACTTTGAGATGGCTTATCACACTTATCATCTTCGGTTGATGTTTTTATAAGTAGATTTCCACAACGAGGGTTACTCAGGTTAGAGCCGCGATAACGACTCCTTTTTTAACATCATAGAATGATTGTGTTGTGACGGTGAAAGTTACTACTCCTATTATGTTATATAATAGATAACTAGAGCGTTTTACCTATTCTACACGGAGCAAGATCAATAGGCTGAAAACTATTCTCATTTAAGGACACCCTCTTGTCAGAGATAGACTTGTTTAAGATATATTATTGACCCGTTATTATTATATTGACATATTCACTCTAAATGTTTCCAGAAATCCGGAGTGCCTACATCCTAAATGGCCCCTTACCCCGTCATCCTCAGAACTGATGTTTCAAATAACAAATGGCTGGATGGGTGCGCCCCAGAGGCAGTCTGGCTTATTGCTGCACAGGGCTGCGTGTCTAGTGAAAAGGCCCCTTTACGAATAGACTCCCTGCCTGAACGCCATATGCTTGCTGGACAAGAACCTCTCTGACCAACTGGCCCACAGGTTATCAACGCAGCAAGGGTATATGCAGGATGAGCTCAGGGGATAATACTGGAATGCTGACTGCTCAGAGTTTTACCATCTGCTTACTCACTCACTGGATATAGACCTGTGACAAACAGCCGAGTAGCAAGCACAGGGTAAACAAAGAGCCGTTATTGTCGACTAAAGCCTGATGGGGGAAGGAAGAATGCCTTGCATTGGTGATACTGTGAGGACAGACTTAATAGCAGATCCATCTATGACCGACAAGGGTGAGAGGAGCGAGAGTGCAGCCATGTGAGTGACATGGCTCTCTAACCTGAGAGGGTGAAGGGCCAGTGCACCTTTGACAGGGCGGACCTTTGACATTTAGGGTTAGAGTGTAGCCCCTGACTTTGCTAACCCTTGACTCTGGAGGGCAACCTATGACCTCAGAGGTCAGGGTGAAAGGGCGACCTAGCATGGTCAAAGGTGACAGGTGAAAGGACAGGTGATCTTTGACCTGGAGCTGTCAAAATTAAAGTGCTGAAAAGTTATCTCTCTATTGTGTGTTGCACACATGGCATAAGTGCAGCAACTAATGTGATTTCAGCCTCTACCTCTACCTGACAGGTAATCTGTGTATTGGTGTTGGAGGGAAGAAAAAAAAGAAAATGATGTATGTGACCACAAAAAATGCAGGTAACAAATCCACCACTCTGTGAAGTTGGGTCATATAATTATTCATTTTTACTTACTGATATATTTTCTCACATGACAACATTCTACTGTACTTTCTTTTAATTCTTTCTCTTTTTAGAGTTTGATAGACATGAGATACTGTTGTATGAGGAGGTGGCCAAGGTCCCGCCTTTCAAAAGGAAAACTCTTATATTGATTGGTGCCCAGAGTGTGGGGAGGCGAAGACTAAAGACCAAGCTTCTCTTAAGGGATTCACAACTCTTTGGCACCACAATACCATGTATGACATATGAACATAAAGAATGTGTGTTCCTAGCATTGTGATTTTGTGACAAAGTTGCTTGTTAAGCAAATACATAATACCTGTCTTTTGTTCTCCAGATACTTCCAGAAAGCCTAAAAAGGGGGAGCGGGAAAATAGGATGTACGCCTTTACCAGTCGCAGTAGCATGGAGACTGATATTAAAAATGGGCGTTATCTTGAACATGGAGAGTATGATGGCAACCTCTATGGAATCAGGATAGACTCTATACATGAGGTGGTTGAGGCAGGACGCATCTGCATACTGGATGCCAATCCTCAGGTAGTTTCACACGCCAATGCAAACACATTAAGCTATATCGTTGTTTAAACTGGTCTACCAATATGTTATTAATGGATATAATTAGTTTATATATACACACTCTATTCTCACCCTCCCTGGGTGGTCTCATCCACTTTCCAAGCTCGGGTCCTCTACCAGAGGCCAGGAAGCTTGAGGGTTCTGCGCAGTATCCTTGCTGTTCTTAGGACTGCACTTTTTAAAAGTAAAAGCACCAATTCAAACATTCAGCTTTAATAGCACTACTTTTGCTTTAAAATGGTTAATCATGACTACTCAAAAAGACTTGTACAATTTAGTAAATACCCACACACCCCCTCCAAATCCTTTCAAAATAAAAGCTGCAACACAATTAATTACCTTTGATAGCAAGATTCATGGTTCTGACTAAATAGATAGTAAGACTATTTTGTAGTTTACTAAACCAACACATACTCCCTCTACGTCCTTCAAAATAAAAGCACACATACAATTTTCAGCGTTATTAGCAAAATTTTGGCTTCCGACTGGTTAATTGTGACTGGTTAATTGTGACTAGTTATTAAGACTATTTTACAGTTTAGCAATTTATCACAAGACACAATTCATTTTCATTTTCAAAAGATATACCAACAGTATCCCTCTAATTGAGACAACAATCCAACCTTACTTATTATGAGAAAAGACAGACAAAATAGACACCTGCATAACAATATACTTGATTATTATATATTTTTACTGTTACACCTCATTCTCAGTCAGTTTGATGTACCTTGATGTACTCAAGGGCATTGTACAATCAGCTGATTTTGTAGTACTGTATAAAGCTGGGTGTAAAGTATTGACACAAATTTGTTTTATGTTCACGTCAAGTCCCTCAAAGTGCTGAGAACCTCAGAGTTCTTGCCCTACGTTGTATTCCTTCAGTCTCCAGACTTTGAGGTGCTTAAAGCAATGAACCAAACGGCTGTGGATGCAGGGGTGGTTACTAAAACAATGACAGTAAGACTCACTTTTTGTATTGTATTGTTTATGTAGATACTTGTAATGTGATATTTTATTTTCAACACACTGTTCAGTATAAAATGGAAATAAGGAAATAAGTGTTTTTCTTCACAGGACGAAGAACTACAAAGAATCTGTGATGAGAGTACAAAAATCCAAACAGCCTTTGGTCACTACTTTGACTTCAGCATTATAAATAATAACCTGGATGAGACCTATCGCACAGTCAAAGCAGCCCTGGAAACGGTTTCTAAAAACCCACAATGGGTTCCTGTCAACTGGGTGTTTTAATTTAAGGTTTGGGTAATTAAATTTGTCTTTAGGAGCAAATCTTAAGAGCACAAAAGCTGCTCAAGCAGCATTTTTTAAAGTATGGTATATGAAAGTAAGTCATTCATTATTATTCAGGATTATATTCTTCAGGACAATAAAATACTGTAACCCTTTTGTGTCAAATATTTTGTGCCATGTGATCTTCAGCAAACTGGAATTGATTAGCCTTGGTGGGAGAGTTTTTAGTAAAACCCAAAAGTATTTACTTACAAACAATGAAATGAACAATGTAAATATTTCTGTTACAGTCAGAAATATCTGGTACCACTTCTGGCTGGCTGTGGAAAATAGATATCTTAATGTAACTTTTATTGTATTTACCAACAATACTGAGGAAAAATAACAGTCCATCTGTGCTCTGTCTGAGCTGCGTGCCTTTCTTGTGGTGGCTATGTAAAATAATTAGACAAACTCACAGACACATATAGTAATGATGATAAAAAGATATGCAGCTCTAAATAAAACACGTTTAAAGCATAATTTTACAGTCAGACACTGGTATTGTCAAACATCTGGATCCAATTCCATAGTCTAAAAACCCTCTATAAAAATATGCGTACACAAACATTGAGGAATTATATAGAGGCTTTATTTTACTATGATATTGTACCCACAAATTGTTTTATAATTTGCACTTCAGTTTTGTAGTATGTATATAATTGATCGTTTTTTTTTCACCGCAATTTACCTAGTTCCTATTTGCCATAGGCAACACTTTAGTGAAAACTTTCAGAATGTCACAGTACCGATGCATACAGGAGCCTACAAGTGCACACAACTTTCTTTATCAAATTTAAAAACTAAGTTTCAATAAATTAGTGTTTTGCTTTTTGGATGTTCTAAATCCCTCTGCCCCGTAGATGTACTGTAGCCTTCTCAATGGTGCCAACTGTAAAATGCTCTTTGAGCAACTTGTTTTTAGTCAGAACTTCTATTGTGGCAGCTAAATACTAATAAGTACTGAATACTTCTGATGCACAATGAATTGTTACTGATAAATAGTAATTTTTTATGACATATACATAATAAATAAAGAAGGATAAAAAACAACAACACAGTTGATCAGTCTTTGTAAAATAGCATTTATAGTACACTGATTTTAATAGTGGCTTGAGCAGATTTTTGCCTGACAGCTATATATAGATTTCGGGAGTGTCTGCTGTTTGTTCTCTCAAGGACATTCCAAAATCACAATCAGTGTCTTTTTAAAAAATAATTTCTCAAATGTAATAAAACAATGTTGTCACTGTATTGTTTTTATCATGCATTTAAAATAGGATCTTAATTTAACATTTAATTATCATGTCTGTGTTTAAAACTCTGGCGCTCATACGATACCATGTACACTACATACTACTACAAAGTAATAGTCTTTCATTGAAACGCAGTAAGGTAACACATATAAGTTTCATAATATTTTCATCCACTCAATTTAATTGTTAGACTTCCTAAGCCACAGTATGTATCAAATTTAATACACATACAAGTACTGTGAATTTTGAAATGGTGTCATTGGGGGTTGTTCTAAACAAATTCATTACATGGTTTATATGGGCACCCGATGACTATATAAAAAAGTGAGTAATTTGACTGTACCAGACTTATTCTTGTTCTGTACATCTTAGCAATATTGTAGAAATAGAACATAAAGTTGCATAAAATATAGGTTTGCTTATCTTATCTGTAACGCTCATCCTAATTATTAATCATCTAAATGTTGGTAAAATATGGTCTAGCCCTGAATTGTTGTAAAGATTTAGTCTACATTTCAGATAAACCTTAGTCACCCTGCTAATGTACAGTAGTTCAGAATTTAGAATTTGTGTTGAAAACATTGCTATTTTCAGGCTACTCTTGCATAACCTATTGGTCAGTGAGTGATAGATAGAAATTATGTCAAATTATGTCACCTCAGAGCTACAGTATGTATTCTAGCACCAACCTTTTTTTAAGCTAAAGGATTAAATTGTGCTTCAATTTTTTTTGGTGTAGAACTGATTATTGCTAAATTAGAAATGGTTTATGCTCAAGTCTCTGCTGAATAAAAAATTTAATTGCTTGAGATTGTTGTTCATATTTCTGCCTTGGCCCGCACCAATCATAGCACTGTTTGGTAGTGAGTTTTCAGGTTTTCCATGGAGGCAGAATTAGGTTCTTTGTTTAACCATGTGGGATCTTAATAATGGGTTAGAAAAGCATAGGATAGTCATTTATTATCATGGTAACATTAAAATAAATGAATTGATAATAAATGATATTAAATATGCTGTGTCTATACACGCCGCTATTCGTGAGGCAAGTTAGTAAGTTTTAATACAATACAATACGAGAAGAAACGCACAGTTGCAAACAGTAAGGCAAAAGATGAAAGTCGGACAGCAGACCTTGAGACTAGTTTTGGAGGGGAGGGGGCAGAATGCATCTGTGTCAGTATAGTGAATGTTTATAGTTGTATGATCAAAGCTAACCAAGATGTTTACAGATCAGTCCAATACTTGTCTTTGGAGGGAGATCCAATAAGGGAAAGAAGATAGTGTTACATCCAAGACAAACGGAGACTAGGAGCTGGGCTCACTAAGAGTGGGAGAGAGCACAGGCTGCTGCGGCCGCCTACTAACAAGACTGGAGGACCCAAATGCAACAACCTGGGACAAACTCATGAACACATGTAGTTTATTAATAACTAAATAAACACAGTTATTTAACCGCAGAGTAGTAGTTTTAAAATAAAAATGCGCAATGTACTACTTTTGAATTTGTTACTGAATGCGTCTCATATTAATGTGTTAAATCAATTCAATTCAATGTTATTTATATAGCGCCAAATCACAACAAGGTTTTCCCAAAACACTTTACAAGGTAAGGTTTAAAACCTTACACAACTAAACCCAACAAAACCCACATACAGCCTTTAATTACAATTTGACAGTAACAGTGGAGAGGAAAAAGTCCCTCTCTTTTTTCTTTTTTTTTTTCTGTCCAGTAGTTTAACAAGCACCATGTATTAGGCTGAATGCGGTATTGATGGACATCTTTGCTTTTACAAGAGAAGTATATAAGAAAAATATATACTCTTTTGATTAATGGTTTATTTAATCTTTTTTTTAGTGCATCCTAAATATGTGTGATGTTGCTGTGCTGGTGGACAGGTTGAGGTTTTGCTTTGGGGTGTGTGTGCGGGTGGGGGGGTGCAGCCAGCTGCTGAGACCAAGCAAACAATTGGTGCAACATAAATAAGTAGGGCTGTACCTTAGGCTGACACATTCATAACTAAACAACTGCTGTACTGTGGTTTACCTTTGAAATTAATATTAATACCAATAGTGTTGTCATATACCAGCATTGTATAGTGTGAGATTATGCACATGCATAATCTCATACTACTTAATAATAGCCATGACGTACTACATCACAGTTTCCCTATTTACACATTATTGATTTTGATAAGTACAGTATCAGTAATACTTATAGTTGGGTTCGGAAAGCCTGTTTATCAGCTCAGGGTTTGATTGTCCCACTACAAGGTTTGTAAAGCTGTAGCTTAACATTGTTTACCCAAAGGGTGAGGCAGATGTTGCATGAACAATGCCACTTGTGAAAGCCAGGGTGATGAGAGAAGCTCGGCCACTACACCCAGCCGAGCAGAGGAAAGAATCCAAGCAGCTAGGGAGCCCACACACCTTCAATTCCAGGAGGGAAGGTGTTGTGACCCAAGCTGCCCACACAGAAGCCCCCCAGCCGAGCTGCAGCAGCCACAGAGACAGCATCCGAGGTCAGAGCAGACCACTGTGGGTCCACCACTGTCCGCCCCATGAAAACCAGGGGCAATACTCTCCCCATTGGGAGGGTCAGCCCGAGAGAGTGGAGCCCGAGGACCCGCGGTGCATAGGGAGCCCACCAGGAGACTCCCCTGCGCCTAGAGTGGGGCTCACTCCCAGTCCACCACCCCCACAGGAGCGGGGCCTACCCCATCGGCCCGACCATATCCCCTGGCACATCCCCTGGCACCACATTGGGCCCGCAGCACCAGGCCAGCAACCGGTGGGGGCCAGTAGAAAAGAGACCATCCAGGCACGGGATCCACGTACCCCGTGCGGAAAACGGAGACCGCCAACAAACGAACTGCACCACACGCATACGTACTCACACAGAAACAGACCACACCCACACATACATCAACACACACTACCACAAACTCTCTGACAAAGAAATAGTCAATTATACGTGAACCCATGCACTCTCAACCACCAGGCATCCCCCCACCACCCGCCGGACACGGTGCAGCACCAGAGATCCATGCATCCCTACCTGGAAATGGAATCATTCAGAGTATATTTTGTTTTTTCTTTGGAACACATTGTCTGCTTTGAACATGCTTAATTTCTTTTTAGTTTTCCAGTTCATGAGGATGATTTTCGTCTCTAGGTCAAGCCCACCTAAATCTCCTAGAAGATAAAGTGCAGGGGCCGCTGGGATTGGACATCTTAACGGGTTTGACAGGTGTTCACATACTCTTTGCCAAATTGCTGCACAGGTGAACATGACCAGAATGCATGTAGGAATCTATCTGCTGTGTTATCTGTACAATGAAGGCAAATATTTGAGTTTGTGAGACCTATTTGGAACATCCTTTGTCCTGTATAATATGTTCTATAAAGAATGTTATATTGTATTGTAAATTTGTATTTTTTGTCCTTTTGAATAAATTAGAACATATATTATTCCGAAACGTGTGATTAGTGGTGATGTCTACCTCAGCTTCCCATTTAGAGATCGGAAGGCTCACTGTCTGATCAGTGGAATAATTGGACACTATTTGCTCAAAAAAGGGTAAACTTGTTTCTTGTGAAAACATGTTTCAGATGTGTTATTCCTTTGATATGCCAAGTCGGAAAGTGTATTGCCTTTTTGTTTTGTATGATGTCTGGATTGTTCCAGAGAGGTGTGTTTTGGCAAAGAGTAAGCGAAGACCCATTAATTTTAAGAAAATCCCACCAAGCTGTCAGATATGCTCTTATGCTAATGCTTTGGTAGCAACTATGGTGTTTTATTCTGGTGCTGATAAATGTTAAATCTGCAACTTTAATATTTCCGCAAAATGTTTTTTCAACGTCTATCCAGGAGGAGTCTGTTTGTGTGGGTATTATCTATTTGTGGACATGGTTCAGTCTGTTGGCAAGAAAATAGTGGTGGAAGTTAGGTACTTCTAGGCCGCCACAACGTCTGGATTTTTTTTTTTTAGTTTTTAAACTAATTCATGGTGACTTGGTTTTCCACAGAAACTGTGAGATGTACTGTATGAGTCTAATGTCTTAAACCACACCTGGCCTGGCTGAGTCGGAATCATTGAGAATATGTAATTAATTTTTTGCAGGATTGTTATTTTAATGGTGGCAATTCTTCCCATAAGTAAAATGGGTAAGGATTGCCATTATTTGAGGTTGGCTTCTATTTGTTTAATTAATGGGTTGTGTCCCTCTATGCAGATTAAACCTTGGTGAGGTCTGGTTATTTGTTCTGACTGCGGCGTTTGCTGAGCTGTATAATATTTGGATCCAGTCTATAATTGATTTCCCAATGCTGAATTTTCTGCATCTAAGGAGACAATGGCTGACTCTAGTTTATGGGTGGTGACATAATCATAATCATATTTATATCATGTTCATATTGTTTGTTGACTGTCTACCTTTAATGAAGCCTGGTTGATCAGAGTAAATTATATATGGAGCGATTTTTTGTAATCCTCTAGCAAGTGTTTTACACACTATTTTTAGATCTACATTTATTGGTGAAATTGGTCTATAACTCGATGGGAGTGTAGGGTCTTTCCCTGGTTTTTGGAGCAGGCTTATGAAGGCAGAATTCATATTTGTGGGTAATGAATGTTGTTGTTTAATTTCAGCTACCATTTTGTAAAAGCTGGGTGCCAGCATGGACCAGAACTCCTTATAAAATTCATATGGGAATCCATCTGGTCCTGGAGCTTTTTTATTGGGCATCTCCTGCAGAGCTTCATATAGTTCTGCCAAAGACAACAATGAGTCTAGAGTTGTGGTTTGTTCTTCTTTCAACTTTGGCAGTTCTATTTTATTTAGAAACGCCTCTATGGCTGAGGTGGATGGATCTATTTGGGACTTCAATCATTTTTTTCATGGGGATCATGAGTAATATTCCGTTTCTTATTAGTTACTGAATTGATGATTTGTTTCTCTGTATTATTTTGTAACTGCTTGGCTAAAAAGCGTAACTGATCTATCTGAAACTAAGTTTTGCGATCAATTATATTATTTAATTTCAGCTATAGATTCTTTAGGTCTTCTAGGGAATTATTGGTTGGAGAGGCATCATATTTAATCTCTAGAGATTTTTGTCCTTTTTTCTTGTGTGATGAATATGAAATTATTCTACCACGCATAACTGCCTTCCCAGTCACATTGTTTTCCATAAAGGTTGCCCACTCTCTCCTCACATAGCTGATGAAGTCTTGATTATTGAGTAATGATGTATTAAACCTCCAATTCCAGGTTGATGGTGTAACTGTCTTATTCAAGAAAATGGACACTGGTGCATGATCACTGATTGTGATAGAGTGAATATTGGTTTTAGAGACATCTTGTAAGAGTTATTTACTAAAATATAATCTATACAGGAGTTAAATTCTGTTCCTCCTATGGAGTTATTTCTGTCCATTGCAACAAATGTCAAGTTGACCGTGGTGTCAAGTTGGCCACTAAAACAAATAAACTGCTGCAGCTGAGTAAACATGGACTTTCGATGGACACGTAGGCACTCGCTGGTTGCATAAACAACACAGCTTTAAAAAGTGGGCATTGGCAGATGTGTTCTTAGAGTGCTTCTCAGAGGGTCTGCTGCAGACACCCAGCTGACCTTTTCGACCTCTCAGTTCTTTCTGCAGAAGAACAAGCGGGTGAATTCGGCCACCACCTCTCTCATAATTATTCTGTGATTGTACTATTTCATTCTATGTAATAAATTCATGTGTTAATTTGAGCATAAAAGTTGAGTCCGTGTGAAATCTCTAACAAGGTCGGAACATGAAATACACGACAAGTTAGAGTGGTGAACTGGAGAGAAAAAGAGAAGAAAACGCCATGTGTCACAAAGACCGAATTCATCCATGTACTGTTTTAAGGTCTCTACTGATTGCCAGTTCCTGTTGCTCACAGCTTTGCTTAGCCTGTCCAACTCTGGGTTAAATACTAAATTAATATAAGTTTGGAACCAGAGTGAGCAGACAGTGATGTGAAGAAGCTGTGAAAGAAAAAGGGGTCGTCGACATTAGGACCATACACATTAGCTATGCAAAATTCAATGTTTCCTATCAAGATATTAATGATTATATATCTTCCTTCTGGATCTACAATAGTATCATTAAGAATAAAGTTAATCTTTCTATTTATCAGGTTGGCGACCCCTCTTTGTTTGGAATTGTAACTGGCTAAGTAAGCATGTGGGAACTGTGGTGGTGCCAAAGTGTAATCTTTAGTTTTGGGAATATGAGTCTCTTGTAGAAAAGCAATGTCTGCTTGTAGGGTTTTCAAATGGTTAAATATTTTAAATCGTTTCTCCTTCTTATTGATTCTTATTGATTCCACGTACATTTCAAGTGGCAATCTTCAGTGGTGTCATATCTTACCTGACTGCTGTGGATAGTCTTGTGTGTATGTAGTGTGACAGACATTAGGTGTGTGGCTAACCTTAAGTACCTTTGTATTCTGAGTTTTGTGCTATGTATGTATGTGCACGTGTTTCCCCTGTGCAGTACATGTTTGTGTGTGGCTGCTGGAGGGCTACATAACTGGCTGACTACGTGGGAGAAGAATGGAGATGAAAAGGATGTACACAGTGTGGAGTGAAAGTAGGGAAGTAAGGAAAATTAAAGTGGAAGGAATGAGCTTGATGAGCACTTTACAAACTGTGGAGTGAGTGACATTAAAATGACAATAAACATTTAACTAAGGCATCTGCGAGAGAGACCGGGTTTGAATATTGGATGTAGAGTTATAACACTTAGTTACCTTTGCATCTATTATTTTCTTTTAACAAACCTTTTATATTAAACAATTTTTTACATACCACCTGCTAGTACAGCCCCAGAGTTCCTTCCCGGTCCCGGTAGAGCTCTCGTACATTTTATTGGTTATGGGAAAAATTGTTTCTTCCTTATTCAATGCTATTATATGACTTATGACTTATGTTCTGCAATTAATATCTTATGTTTTGTCTTACTTCTGTCTTATGTATTTGACATTTCATCTAGAGTGTTAAATGGTTGTCTCTGCCTGCTAGACTCTGGACTCTAGCTCCCAAACTCAAGGCCGGGGAGTTGTGTCTCTGTCTGTTGAGACGTAGTGTTCCTTCTTCTCTGATAGTCATGACAGGGATGAGATGGTGCATGCAGTTTGATTGGGCTACACAGACATTCCACCGTAGTCGGACAGAGGGGTTAAAAGGCAGAAGCAATTTGAGGATTGTGGGCTCTTTGCATCACACCTTTGTGCTGTATGCACTGATCTCCCCAACTGGTTTTTGGTTTGTTGATGTGCACGATTAACATCCATGCTTTTGATTTTCTTTCCCCATTATTTTTGTTTTCCTTTATTTTCAGAATAAGACAACTCTCTTGTCTGCCTCTTTATGGGAAATTTCCATTACAGTTTTGGCAGCCACGAACAGGATCCGCTGCAGGTTGTCTGACTGCTCACCCGTCTGGATCACCTCTGATGAGATCCAGCAAACTTAAATTCAAACTCAAATCTTAACTTGGCTCGGCCTGGTGAGAGAGATTTCTTTGTGGAGATTGATTTGATTAGAAAAAACAAAAAGATTGAAACTTTTATTTTTAATTTGGCTGAAACATTTTAATTGGTTGGGGAAAAAATCTATTTAGTTGGAACACTACATTTGATTAGGAAAATTGATTAGAAAATAAAAAATTAAAAAAAATAAAAATCACAATAATACCGTTTCTTAATTAGATCAAAGTCTGCTTTGGGTGGTGAGACGTCTCTTGCTAAGGGTTGGCTCGTGGAACCGAGTTTTCATCAGTACTGAGGGTACAGACATGTTTTTTTTTATCTGTGCGTGGTCCACATGTGGGGGACTGAGTATAAAAGAGGGCTTCTGAAAGATGAAGCGCATTTGCAGAGTGAAGTATTTTCAAGATACAGAGGACCCGGGTCTTAGAGGGGCCTAACATTGAGGAAATACATCGGGAAAGACTCTGTCGCCAGATCAGGTTGGTTTCCTTTTTACGGAGACATCTGATAAAAAGGAACGGCCGGAACACACAGAAAATATAAGGCAGGAAACCGCCGAACTCTGAAATACGGGTTCCGGGCAATCTGAGTCTTCACCACCAGAAAGTAATCAATGACGAGTAAATATGGTTATTAGTGCGTTTTATGTTTTCATGAGTGGGAAACTGGTTATGGGTTCAAAGGGAGAATTGCTTAGTGTAAAGGACATATGCGCCTTAAAAGAAAGAGATTTGAAAAAGCAAAATTAAAAAACCCTAAAAGGAACAAAAGAAAGATGAGAGTAACGGAAAAAAATAAAGATAACTCTGGGGAAGAAGTGTTTGCACTCTGCCACACACACGCCACACACAAACACACACACACATCATAATGTCGAGAGCAAATGCTCCCATTGTTTCTGCTCTCCATCCTAATGCAGAACTGAGCGCGATAAGGGTAAATCCAGATCTGGACTCCTTTCCCACCGTCAGCAGAAGAACCGAAGGAAAAGAAACGCCTGACCAACAACCAGAACAGGGTGGAAGCTCTGATACCACAGCAGCTGGAGACAACAGACCACAGCATGGACGCCTCACCGACTCCCACAATGTCTGCAGCCATCACATTCTGGGCAGAATCACCAGCTACTACAAGCCCTACACCAGCATTAAAGGACTGTCTCTGAGGCTTCAGAGGCTGTGAAACTGTCATACAAGCGTGTGTGTCTGACACAGACACCAGACAATCTTCAGCAAAGGAAAACAAATAGAAACAGCAGAGTGAGCTGCAAACAACAGGAGAGGCTTCAGGCGTGATTGGCCCAATTGAGCTTCATCCGAGGATCCAGGAAAGGTCTGTCATCGCATTGGAAAAATAACTTACGTCAGGCTTCACCCACTCGGGCGCTCACATCAAACTGATGGTTGGGGAAGGAGGAAGGTGACGGTTCCTTTTCACGTGACATAGAAGACGGTATCGCAAACACAAACACACATCCATACACGCAATGAAGAAACACGCTAACAGCTGATACACGCTCAATTGATCCAAATTCATGCTTATCCGCTTGCTAGAATGATTTTAAAATGATAACAAACAGCTAAATGACAACTGCTGCATGACTTTACAGTCTGATGGGTTTAAACTATTTTAATTTGCAAAAAATTCAGTAATAAAATCCTCCATGTTCCTAAAAGGATTTGTGCACACTATAGGTTTGTCTGGCCAGACTATAGGAAAACAAAACCAAACTATAGGAAAACAAAACCAGACTATAGAAAACTGAAACAGACTGAAAGACTAATAACGACCATTAAAGAGAAGTAATAATAACTACTGTATGTACCAGACTATTAAAGAAAAAACGTACTCTTTCACTGTCTTGTGCAGAACCTGACAGCAAGACACCTTAACATTCATATTTGCTTTTAAACTTATGCCCAGTTAAACTATTAGGAAAAGATCTCATGTGTACTTTAGGAGTTTAATTGATTTCCGCTCCAGATGGAGTGCAGGTTACATCTACAGACATTCTAAATAATCCCTCTTTTGTTGGTGTTAACTTCAGCTTAGCTGTACTCCTATCTTTGGCTGCTGAAGAGGGGGGCTGTAACTGAGGCCGTCATGCTGCATCACAGCTTGTTTCCCCATGTGATACGACGTCCAGAGATGCATCTGACCTGTCCTGTACAGCACATGTGTCTTCTGGTCCTGAGGAGAAGTGATTGATTTCACACACACACAAAACTGTCCTCAGTTCTGAATATGGAGCAGGAGGACAGTAAACAATACAAAACACTTCTGGCCTCTGAGTTTTAGAGTCTGGGTGACAAAGGCTCAGAATGAGGCATTCAAATTAGTTATAATTATGTTGTTTAAATCTGAGATATAAATTGCTGCTACTCCTCCACCTCGATCTGTACTTCTAGGAAGACGATAGTTGATGACTCTTTTAAACTAACATATTCATCCTGCTGCAGCCAGGAGACAAAACCGATGTATGTGATGTTCATTCATTAAGTCATTTATAACAGGGATTTAGACAAGACCTACTTTTACCTTGTTTTGTTAAATGAACCGTGTTGATGTTTATTAAATTCTGGTAAATCACTCCTCTTTGAATTGTTTGTGACTTGTATAGTTTAGGTGGTCAGGGAGCAGACAGTCTCAATGCAATAACTAAGACTAAGAGTGTCAGGCTGCTTAATATGGTGGACCCACATGCATGGCACTGGAAACAGGCAGGTACATTAGAAGGGTTTAATCACAAGCTCTAGGTCAAGGTACAGGCGGCGGTCAATACACAAATAATCACAGGGTTACAGACAGGGTGCAGGCAGAATCGGAGTTCAGACAAGCTTACTGGTAACCAGGCAGTCAGATCAGGCGACGGTACAGACAAGGACCAGGTGAAACAAGAAAACTTTGGTCACAGGTTCGGTAACAGAACTAGACTAGGAGAAACGCTGGAAAGTGGTGATAACACGCTACAATCTGGTGGAGGAATGAGGTGAGTGCTAGAGACCAAATACATAACAGATTGCTGCAGCTGAATGAATGAATGAGCGGAAGCAATGCTGGAACAAAACATGGTGGAACAGAAACTGGAAATGAGTACAAAATAAAACAGGAAACCCAGAGTATGACAGAATACTACCCCACTTCAAGGGCGAATACCCAGGCACCCAAATCAGCGGGTGGAGGGAGAACAGGAGGAGGGTCGGGACAACAGAACAACAACATAGAGGTAAACACAAGAGGTCGAAGAATGAGCCCACGTCAAACTCTAGATGGTCCCAGGAGGTCCGGGTGAGTCCTTGATGAGATCAGCATCCAAGATGTCTTTGGATAACACCCACAAGCGCTCTTCAGAACCGTAACCCTCCAAAGTAACTAGGTACTGCTGTCCGCGACCTCTGCATTCTCAGTCGAGAAGCACCTTGACCGTGTCCGCCAGGTAAAGAGAGACAGACAGACACAAGGTGGGTACGAAAACGAGACAGGTTCTTACCTGGACCGGAGTTGAAGAAATAATGCTGGACTGAGGTGATTACACACTACGATCTGGCAGAGAACTGAAGTGCGAACTGGGAACTAAATACACTGAGCTAATTACTAAACAGGAACAGCTGACGGGGCACGTGATCAGAAAAGTAAAGCGAGAACTAAAAACCCGGAAGAACCGGCGGGATCTGAAGCAGGGACGGCTTCTTCACGGACGGCGGAGCTGCAAGCGGCCTCCTCTTCAGGGCCGACAGGGACTGGGACGGCCACCTCTTCAGGGCCGACAGGGACGGCCACCTCTTCGGGGCCGACGGGGACTGGGACGGCCGCCTCTTCAGGGCCTATAGGGACAAGAATGGCCGCTTCTTCAGGGCCGACAGGGACAACAATGGCCGCTTCTTCAAGGCCAACATGGGAGAGAAGGGCCTCCTCCGAGCCAACAGGACCTAGAACAGCCTCCCCTTCAGGGCCTTTTCATGGAAGCTGACCCCTCCGTGACCTGGGTGTCAGACCTGGGACTGAAGCATTGGCGAGGGATAATGAATGCAGAATCCTCGGGGTTAAGACCTGTGTTCCGCCGACGTCGACCTGTGCGGCGGCGGCCAGAGGACGATTTCTTCAGTTCAGGGCTCTGGGCAGAAACGAACGAACGTCAAAACGAAATCGATAGTAACGTCTGGAGCACAAAATAATGCAGGAGGGAAAAATCCAGGCTAGGCTCGAACAAAACTAGCCAGGGGGGGAAAAAAGCAAAACGGGGAGCTGGCTGGTTCCAGGTTTGGCCATATCGTACTGTCAGGGAGCGTGTGATGCGAGACCCACATGCACAGCCGGAGACTAACCAGAGTAACCAGGTTTATTAAAGACAGTGTCTCAAAAAACGGCAGACCCTGCTTTCCACCCCCTGCTTAACAGGCTCGTTGCAGCAAAACCATAAGGGTTATCACAAAAATAACTTCACTTTATAAATCCCAAGGCTTCAATAAGCAACTGGTATGAGTTTTATGTTTGAGTCATTAAATAGTCATAACTTATTCAATGGGAAAATAGCGATTAAAAAGATTACGATTAAAAAAAAGATGACCAAGGTGAATGATTACAAGATTAGAAAGATGACCAAAGTGCATTGTTGACAATCATGAAAAAACTGACTAGTGTCTTAATTTGAAAGGATTTGAAGAAGTATTTGTAGTTAATTGCTACAAAAACCTGATGTTTCTTTGTTCTTCCGTACGTTTGTCCACACTTAACTACTCCCACATCCTTTCAGCTAAATAAACCATTCCAATATCAAAATGTTGAGCTTTTTAAGAAGTGTGCTATTAGTTTTCCCATTTATATGTTTCATATTTTTCAAGTTATTAAGCTTTTTTTAACTATTTCTTCCCATTGCAATGAATGGAAAAGCTTTTCAAATCTTCTTCAGTTTTGTCTACTTTCAGCTTTAACTACTTTAACACAGTTTAAGCTACAGACACTGTTTAAACAACTTGAGATACACACAGACATAGTACTGACAAAAACAATAACTACATTTCTATTAGTTATATATTAGCACTTGATATACCATACACCTTACTAAAAGCAATTAAAAAATATTAGGTCAGTATATATTTAGAAACAAAACTATGTTTGTAAACCAGAGTTCCCTCAGATACATTATGATTAATCTGTAAATAGTAAAATGTTCTAAAGTTTTTTATGAATTTCTGAGATACTGATTTATTCCATGCATGTGTAATTGTCTGATATACTGTATATTAAATGTGTTCTGTAATGAATACACATTCAATCATACTGGCTCCAGTCCTGGATCATCAACCATACATGACAGTAGGTTTGGCATCTAGTTCAGGCGTCTTGAGGTAAGATTTATCGAAACTTTAATTTATTAATAAAAGTAATAAACACATGCAATATCTTGAAAGCAATAGTTGCTGTCACACCATGCCTCTGTAGGCATTCACTGTTCCTACATTGGCACTTAATTACAGACAAATATGGCAAAATATAAGCTGCAGCTGAAGATCCCATTATAGAAAAATTATTTTTACACATCAGCAGAAAAAGAAATTAAAAAAAAGGAAAAATTAGTTGATATTAGTTTGTCAAGCTATGCTCCCAAACAAGCTGTAGTCGTGTTATGAATATTCTGTTGTATTATTCTGTTGTATTAATTCAGGCTGCTAATTTGCAACCATTAGTATTAGCGTTAGCAGCTAATCAAGTTGCGTATTATATAAATCAAATTAAATTAAACGTGAATTTGCCAGTTAGACGTACCTTGCGCCAGTCGAAGTGTAACCACTTCAACAGCCTCTCATTCGACTTCAGAGTCAGATTTTGGATCAAACGTATGGTTGAACTCCACTACGAGGACGAGTTAGCCACTGTCACTGTTACAATGGATTCATTGACCGTGACGTTTGATTCCCACGGCTATGCGCTTCCTCAAAGGGGTGTGGCGATCAGTTTAGCTTCCGACACACTCCGAAAATAGAGCGTTGTGGACGAGAGCTAAAAACACATATTTTCAGACGGGCCGTGTGGGCGATCTACAGCGCTTTTTGGCATGAAAAGTTACAGACACCATACTGAGACATAAAGGTCCAATTCTTTAGCAATGTGGAGCATGAAAAAAGTGTGTGCATGGATCTTTAACTAGAAAAAGCATTTCTAAAGGAAAATGCACAGTGAATGCTTCCAAGCTGAAGAACTGCTGAAAAAAGCTCAAACATTTAAAACATATCTGAAAGTAGCTTAAGCACATAAAGTATAGACAAATGTATCTAAACACAACTGGGAGTTGTTTGAACAGAGCTGAATCTTTTCAGAAGACGCTGAAGCAGTTGAATTCAAGAAACGCTAAAATTAAGGAAGTATGTCTTTTTTTTCTTTCTTTTTTTATTTATATAGCGCCAAATCACAACAAAGTTATCTCAAGGCACTTTACAAAGTAAGGTTTAAGACCTTACACAACTAAACCCAACAAATCCCACATACAGCAAGCATTTGACAGCAACAGTGGAGAGGAAAAACTCCCTCTCTAACGAGGAAGAAACCTCCAGCAGAACCAGGCTGGATGTGGGCGGCCATCTGCCTCGACTGGTTGGGGTGAGGGGATAGAGAGAGAGAAAAGCACAACAACAACAACAAGCAACAACCGAGCACAGGCAGGATGGTTGGACCAGAGACTGGATACAGGCAGGATGGTTGGATCTGCAGCGGCCCATCACAGACACCAAACTTTGAGTTTAAGAATAAGAATAAGAAAACCATTAATAATCCTGCAGTGGGGAAATTACGTCTCACAACAGCAGTACAGATGAGCAGGAATACAGGTACAGAACAGTATGTGTTGGCACAGTACAAAGCAGTACAGTACAGTTAGAGTGAGTATGAGGTCATTGCAGGGTTATTGCACAGTAATGGGTATAAGATTTGTACCGGTAACAATATACATGATTGTTCACAGATTTACACAAATATTGTGCAGAGCAGGTTGCTATATAAACCACTGATGCAGTGGGTGAGTGACTGTAGTGGGACGCGGTCAACAGTTCTGATTATACAGTCTGACAGCAGCAGGTAGGAAGGATCTACGACATCTCTCCTTCACACAGCGAGGGTGGATCAGTCTGCTACTGAAGCTGCTCTCCAGAGCAGACAGTGAGTCCTCCAGTGGGTGAGAGTCCTGGTCCATGATGGATGTCAGTTTAGCCAGGACCCTTCTCTCACCCACCTCCTGCACCGTGTCCAGAGTGCAGCCCAGGAAAGACCTGGACATCTTGATGATCCTGTCCAGTCTCTTCCTGTCCCTCACTGTGATGCTGCTGCTCCAGCAGACCACACCGTACAGGATGGCTGATGCCACCACAGAGTCATAGAAGGTCTTCAGGACTGGCCCCATCACTCTAAAAGACCGCAGTCTCCTCAGCAGGTAGAGTCTGCTCTGACCCTTCCTGTACAGTGCATTCGTGTTATGAGTCCTGTCCAGTTTATTGTTCAGATGCACTCCCAAGTACTTGTAAGAGTCCACTCTCTCAATGTCCCTTCCCTGGATGTGCATCGGTGGCATGACAGCAGGCTGCTGTCTGCGGAAATCCACCACCATCTCCTTCGTTTTCCCTGCATTGATCAGGAGGTGGTTCCGCTGGCACCAGTCCACAAAGTTTTGAGTGAGTCCTCTGTACTCTGCATCATCATCATCGGTGATCAGTCCGACGATTGCAGCGTCATCAAAGAACTTCTGCAGAACACAGCTGTCCGTGTTGTGTCTGAAGTCTGACGTGTAGAGGGTGAAGAGGAAGGGGGCCACTACAGTCCCCTGTGGGGCCCCCACACTGCAAGTCAGAGTGTCAGACACACAGTCCCTGGCTCTCACAAACTGAGGCCTGTTTGTGAGATAGTCCATAATCCACTCCGTCAGATAAAGGTCAACACCAGCCTCCTTCAGTTTGTGTAGGTGAGGACAGAGTGTGTGTGTGTGTGTGTGTGGGGGGGGGGGGGGGGGGAGCGAGGGAGAAGCACAATTACTGGAAAGAAAGAGACAAGGTTAGTTGAACATAGAACAATGATGGGAGGTTATTGGACAGAAGAGGTAGAAACAGAGGAACTCAATGTATAAACTAGAAAAAGTAATTTCTCGAGAAATTACGTGGGAGAGCTGATCTGCTGCCGCAACGATGACAAACGCTGATTAAGCTGCTGACGTCAAAAAGTTGACTGCGTCCAAAAGTTGACTACGGCAAAAAGATGAAAACGATGAAAACGAGAAAACGATGAAAACGAGAAAACGTTGACAAAGTATAAAACGATGACAAAAGATGGCGATTTAAAAAAAATCCTAATTTGACCAAGCTGAAAAAATGTCAAAGATTAAAAAGTTGACCAAGGTGCATTGTTGACAATCATAAATAAGCTGACTAGCTTTTTGATTTGAAGAAAGTATTTGTAAATAATTACCTAACTATGTAATAGTTTAATAACTATTAAAAATTTACCAGTCAGAAACAAAAATCTTGCCATTTAGGGTAATAAATTGCATTGGTGCTTTTATTTTGAAAGGGTTTAGAGGTTGTGTGTGAGTGATTACTAAACTATAAAATAGTCATTAGATAGTCATAATATTTCATTCAATAGCAAGAATAGCTCTATTAAAGCAAAATATTTAGATTAAGCCCTTTCAGAATAAAAGCACCCTAATAAGTGTGAGTGGTTATTTACTGAACTCTAAAGTAGTCTCATTAACGATTGGTAAGTATTCAGAACCAGAAATTTTCTAATCAATCTTGCCATTAAAGGTAATAAATTGTAATTGGTGCTTTTATTTTGAAAGGATTTAGAGGAAATGTGTGGGGGTAATAGCGTAACTGTCAATTAGTCTTTAAATAATCATAATTACCCATTCAAAGGCAAAAACAGTGCAGTTGAAGCTAATAATTGGCATTGGTGCTTTTATTTTGAAAGGATGTAGAGGAAGCATGTTTGGGTAATTACTAAACTGTTAATCTATCTTTAAATAGTCATAATTACCCATCTAAAAGCAGAAATATTGCTATTAAAGCTAATTATTTGGCTTGGTGCTTTTATTTTGAAAGGATTTAGAGGAAGTGTGTGCTTAATTACTACACAATCCAATAGTGTAGTTGAGTAATCAGTAACAAGCATGGAACTGCTGTCTACACTGAGCATCAGGAGTTTGACCTGTCAGTGAAATCTGCAGCTGCGCCGTCGCCATGGAGACGAAAGGCGGGAAAATCAGGCTCACTCTGCTCTGTAAAAGCAGAGTTTCACCCTGTATAAACAGGCTTGTTCCAGCTAAACCATGATAGTTATCACAAAGATTATTTCATTTTACGAGTCCCAAGGCTTCAATGAGCAAATGGTGTGAATTTTATGTTTGAGGACAAAAGCTTGTAGCCACAGTGGCAATTTCAAAATATGTCTCCTCTGTTTTTCTCCTCAGACGTCTGCCAAAAATTATCATTAGAGTCTATGGGAGAATTTCAGGATGTCTCTGTTCTTTGAGGTTGGTAGCGACGAAAGTATAGGTCTAAGGGTAAAGCCAGACACATCATTAGAAAGAAGACAAGTATGACTACCATTTAGTGAAGTAATTACGTTGATAGAGTAAAAATTGTGGCTGTAGTGACGAGTTAGAGACAGAAGTTCTGTCTTAAAAAAGCGCACCTTCTCACTGTAGCTGTGACATCACGCACTCTAGCAGAGCCAATACACACTAATGGAAAAGCTGAAAATTTAACAAAAACCACACCATATTTAAACGCTCACAAGTCGAAAAGTATAAAAGATACGAGGACGCTGATTTACACGGAGAACGTTGAAAGATGATAGACGCTTTTGACCTTGAAATGACGTTTCTACGCCAAAGTATGACGATGATAGACGCTGATGAAAAGAGGGAAGTTGACAAAAAGTTGAACGATGATTCCCATAGACGACCATTATAAAAAAACGACGAAAAACGTTGAATAACGTTAAAAGTTGAAAAGCTGAAAATGTGAAAAGTAATAGCCCCCATCTCCTAAAGACGACACACGTTTAGAAAGTTGAACGGCGATTCTACGTCGAAGCGTTGAGACGATGAAAGCGACCGAAAAACGGGGCGAAATAAGAAGAAAAACTAGAAAAAGTAATTTCTCGAGAAATTACGTGGGAGAGCTGATCTGCTGCCGCAACGATGACAAACGCTGATTAAGCTGCTGACGTCAAAAAGTTGACTACGGCAAAACGATGAAAACGATGAAAACGAGAAAACGTTGACAAAGATTAAAACGATGACAAAAGATGGCGATTAAAAAAATGATGATTAAAAATATGACCAAGGTCATACTATGACAATATTAAAGAGATGACAATGATTCAAAAGTTGACCACGGTTAAAAGATGTCAAAGATTAAAAAGTTGACCAAGGGGCATTGTTGACAATCATAAATAAGCTGACTATCTTTTTGATTTGAATAAAGTATTTGTAAATAATTACCTAACTGTGTAATATTTTAATAACTAGTAGAAATTTACCAGTCAGAAACAAAAATCTTGCCATTTAAGGTAATAAATTACATTGGTGCTTTTATTTTGAAAGGATTTAGAGGTTGTGTGTGGGCAATTACTAAATTATAAAATAGTCATTAGATAGTCATAATTTATCATTCAATAGCAAGAATAGCCCTATTAAAGCAAAAGATTTAGATTTAGCCCTTTCAGAATAAAAGCACCCTAATAAGTTTGAGTGGCTATTTACTGAACTCTAAAGTAGTCCCATTAACGATTGGTAAGTATTCAGAACCACAAATTTTTTTAATCAATCTTGCCATTAAAGGTAATAAATTGTAATTGGTGCTTTTATTTTGAAAGGATTTAGAGGAAATGTGTGGGGGTAATAGCGTAACTGTCAATTAGTCTTTAATTACCCATTCAAAGGCAAAAACAGTGCAGTTAAAGCTAATAATTGGCATTGGTGCTTTTATTTTGAAAGGATGTAGAGGAAGCACGTGTGGGTAATTACTAAACTGTTAATCTATCTTTAAATAGTCATAATTACCCATCTAAAAGTTGAAATAATGCTATTAAAGCTAATTATTTGGCTTGGTGCTTTTATTTTGAAAGGATTTAGAGGAAGTGTGTGCTTAATTAATACACAATCCAATAGTGTAGTTGAGTAATCAGTAATAAGCATGGAACTGCTGTCTACACTGAGCATCAGCAGTTTGACCTGTCAGTCAAATCTGCAGCTGCGCCGTCGCCATGGAGACGAAAGGCGGGAAAATCAGGCTCACTCTGCTCTGTAAAAGCAGAGTTTCACCCTGTATAAACAGGCTTGTTCCAGCTAAACCATGATAGTTATCACAAAAATTATTTCATTTTACGAGTCCCAAGGCTTCAATGAGCAAATGGTGTGAATTTTATGTTTAAGGACAAAAGCTTGTAGCCACAGTCGCAATTTCAAAATATGTCTCCTCTGTTTTTTTCCCCAGACGTCTGCCGAAAATTATCATTAGAGTCAATGGGAGAATTTCGGGATCTCTCTGCGCTTTGAGGTTGATAGCGACTAAAGTATAGGTCTGAGGGTATATCCAGACACATCATTAGAAAGAAGACAAGTATGACTACGATTTAGTGAAGTAATTACGTTGATAGAGTAAAAATTGTGGCTGTAGTGACGAGTTAGAGACAGAAGTTCTGTCTTAAAAAGGCGCACCTTCTCACTGTAGCTGTGACATCACGCACTCTAACTGACCCAACACACACTAATGGAAAAGCTGAAAATTTAACAAAAACCACACCATATTTAAACGCTCACAAGTCGAAAACTATAAAAGATACGAGGACGCTGATTTACACGGAGAACGCTGAAAGATGATAGACGCTTTTGACGTTGAAATGACGTTTCTACGCCAAAGTATGACGATGACAGAAGCTGACGAAAAGAGGCAAGTTGGCAAAAAGTTGAACGATGATTCCCATAGACGACCATTATAAAAAAACGACGAAAAACGTTGAATAACGTTAAAAGTTGAAAAGCTGAAAACGTGAAAAGTAATAGCCTGCATCGTCTAACGATGACGCACGTTTAGAACGTTGAACGATGATTCTACGATGAAGCGTTGAGAAGTAGATAGCGACCGAAAAACGGGGCGAAATAATAAGAATAATAATAATAATAACTAGAAAAAGTAATTTCTCGAGAAATTACGTGGGAGAGCTGATCTGCTGCCGCAACGATGACAAACGCTGATTAAGCTGCTGACGTCAAAAAGTTGACTACGGCAAAACGATGAAAACGATGAAAACGAGAAAACGTTGACAAAGATTAAAACGATGACAAAAGATGGCGATTAAAAAGATGATGATTAAAAAGATGACCAAGGTCATACTATGACAATATTAAAGAGATGACAATGATTCAAAAGTTGACCACGGTTAAAAGATGTCAAAGATTAAAAGGTTGACCAATGTGCATTGTTGACAATCATAAATAAGCTGACTATCTTTTTGATTTGAAGAAAGTATTTGTAAATAATTACCTAACTGTGTAATATTTTAATAACTAGTAGAAATTTACCAGTCAGAAACAAAAATCTTGCCATTTAAGGTAATAAATTACATTGGTGCTTTTATATTGAAAGGATTTAGAGGTTGTGTGTGGGCGATTACTAAACTATAAAATAGTCATTAGATAGTCATAATTTATCATTCAATAGCAAGAATAGCCCTATTAAAGCAAAAGATTTAGATTTAGCCCTTTCAGAATAAAAGCACCCTAATAAGTTTGAGTGGCTATTTACTGAACTCTAAAGTAGTCTTATTAACGATTGGTTAGTATTTAGAACCACAAACTTTCTAATCGATCATTAAAAGTAAAAAATTGTAATTGGTGCTTTTATTTTGAAAGGATTTAGAGGAAATGTGTGGGGGTAATAGCGTAACTGTCAATTAGTCTTTAAATAATCATAATTACCCATTCAAAGGCAAAAACAGTGCAGTTAAAGCTAATAATTGGCATTGGTGCTTTTATTTTGAAAGGATGTAGAGGAAGCACGTGTGGGTAATTACTAAACTGTTAATCTATCTTTAAATAGTCATAATTACCCATCTAAAAGTTGAAATATTGCTATTAAAGCTAATTATTTGGCTTGGTGCTTTAATTTTGAAAGGATTTAGAGGAAGTGTGTGCTTAATTACTACACAATCCAATAGTGTAGTTGAGTAATCAGTAATAAGCATGGAACTGCTGTCTACACTGAGCATCAGCAGTTTGACCTGTCAGTGAAATCTGCAGCTGCGCCGTCGCCATGGAGACGAAAGGCGGGAAAATCAGGCTCACTCTGCTCTGTAAAAGCAGAGTTTCACCCTGTATAAACAGGCTTGTTCCAGCTAAACCATGATAGTTATCACAAAAATTATTTCATTTTACGAGTCCCAAGGCTTCAATGAGCAAATGGTGTGAATTTTATATTTGAGGATAAAAGCTTGTAGCCACAGTGGCAATTTCAAAATATGTCTCCTCTGTTTTTCTCCCCAGACGTCTGCCGAAAATTATCATTAGAGTCTATCGGAGAATTTCAGGATGTCTCTGCGCTTTGAGGTTGATAGCGACTAAAGTATAGGTCTGAGGGTATATCCAGACACATCATTAGAAAGAAGACAAGTATGACTACGATTTAGTGAAGTAATTATGTTGATAGAGTAAAAATTGTGGCTGTAGTGACGAGTTAGAGACAGAAGTTCTGTCTTAAAAAAGCGCACCTTCTCACTGTAGCTGTGACATCACGCACTCTAACTGACCCAATACACACTAATGGAAAAGCTGAAAATTTAACAAAAACCACACGATATTTAAACGCTCACAAGTCGAAAACTATAAAAGATACGAGGACGCTGATTTACACGGAGAACGTTGAAAGATGATAGACGCTTTTGACGTTGAAATGACGTTTCTACGCCAAAGTAAGACGATGATAGACGCTGATGAAAAGAGGGAAGTTGACAGAAAGTTGAACGATGATTCCCATAGACGACCATTATAAAAAAACGACGGAAAACGTTGAATAACGTTAAAAGTTAAAAAGCTGAAAACGTGAAAAGTAATAGCCTGCATCGTCTAACGATGACGCACGTTTAGAACATTGAACGATGATTCTACGATGAAGCGTTGAGAAGTAGATAGCGACCGAAAAACGGGGCGAAATAATAAGAATAATAATAATAAAGAGCGAAGATCTCAATAGTGTGAGAGCTGTTCAGCTCTCCCACTAATAAAGAGCGAAGATCTCAATAGTGTGAGAGCTGTTCAGCTCTCCCACTAATAATAATAAAGAGCGAAGATCTCAATAGTGTGAGAGCTGTTCAGCTCTCCCACTAATAAAGAGCGAAGATATCAATAGTGTGAGAGCTGTTCAGCTCTCCCACTAATTAAGTTCCCCAGCAGTCCATGTCTATTGCAGCTGAACTAAGAGATGGTTGCTGTGACTAACAATCATTGCCAGTGACCTGAACCATCTCTAACTATAACCTTTGTCGGAAAAGTAAAGGATTGCTGAATTGGATGAAATAAAGCTGAATGTATTAAAATAGGTAAATAGAGCTGAAAGAATTGTTGAAAGTTGTGGAAACATTTAAAACAGCTACAGCCCTAAATTTGGCAAAAGCTGGAACATTGGAGGCAGCATGTGCAGGTAATTGCTAAACAGTAATACAGTCGTAGCACTTCAAAGCGACCACATTTTTTACCGCAGTACGTGCGCGTGGCCAGCGCGCCACGGGTGCGTCCCCGACTAAGGATTTTTAATCCTGCAGCCAGCTGAAAAAATTCAGGGTGCTTGTCTCGTTTTAACCACCAGGTGGCGCAAAGATGTGAGGTCCGACTGTTCATTTCTATCTGTGTCCGCACATTAAGCAAAAAAAACGATGTCATAGTATTGTATCATTAAATGTAGAGTAGTTCATTTTTAAATATTATAGATTATTATGCGTCTTTGCTCGCTAGTGCGCTATTGTTTGTTGTCAGTAAAGATACTGTAGCGCTTCTTTCATTTCTGGCAGAGAACAGTCACAAGGTCAATAAAAACAAACTGCAGCTGTTGAAGAAAGAAGTTAAATATTTAGAACAGATCATATCAGCAAGTGGACAAAAATGTATCCAAATAGAGTGTTCAAAAGTAGAGAACCTAGACCAGATTTACAGGACAACCCAATACCTGGTTCTGTATTTCTCTTTGTGGATGGACCAAGCACAAAGTCTGAAACTAGAAAAACGCAAAGTGTCTGTGTGGTTCTGACTGATAGTGAGACCTTGAACGCAGAACCAACCGCTACCCCCACACTACAGAGCACCAGCAGCAGGAATAATTGCACTGACTGAGACATGCAAACTCAGGTCAGATAGTTACCATCTGTACTGGTAGCAGATACGCACAATGAACTATTCATATATTTACCAGTCAATGGGAAAGTACAGACATAATGACATCAATGGGAAAATTACAATGCAGGTGATTTAATGAAAACTTTGTTAAAAGCAGTACAACGACCAGCAAAAATAGCCATTTGACGCACTGCACTCTCAAAAGTGAAATAAAATGGACTCAAAGGACAAACTGCATAAAAGTTATTACTATGTTTGACAAGGGGAACCTGTCCTACCAACATCTCTCTATAAAGGAGCAGCAATACTGAGCCATGGGCCTTGCCATGTCTCAACGGGGGGATGGTATGGATAAAAAACAAATACTATACTGCTTATGCATTTACAAATTATTCTAAAAAATTTTGTTCCCGATGCATTACATGCGCTAAATATAACCCTCACGGAAGTATTTGACAAACCAATTCAACAACCTTTCCAATTCTTTCCATATGTCAAAAGTGTTAAAATATCACAAGAAATGTTTTTCTGAAAATGCTTCTCAAGATGTGCCTTGCCCACAGGAGGGACCACTGCAGGTTGGTGACTGGGTTTTCATCAAAGTCATAAAGCGCAAGAACTGGACCTCACCCCGGTGGGAAGGCCCACACAGAGTGACGCTGACAACACCTACAGCCTGCAAAGTCAAAGGCATCTCTAGTTGGATACACAACTCACACTGCAAAAGACAACAGGTACAGGCAACCGAGTAGTATTGTCCGTGAGAAAAAACCCAACTGATGGAGGGGAAAAGTCTGCCTACATAGGGGGTCAGCAGCATTTAGAGCTCTGGTAGTGAAGAAACCAGCGGTACCTTCTCTCACTCTCTCACATTCTCATAAAGAGATACTATGAGGGGACACTGTCCAGCCACAGGAGTCGTACTAACTGCCCTTGTACTGTTAATTGATGCTAAGCCACTCCCCAACCTCAATGAGGATGAGGAGGCACTTATTATGATGATCCTGATTTTTTGGGACTCCTCCACAGTCAGATATCCATTATGTCTGTGGACGCACAATCCATTTGCATCTTCCACTCAATTGGGTATGTTGTTGTGTTCCTGTTTATGTTTCAGATGGCTTCTATGTGATGACACCACAGCAGACAACTTCCAAGGGACGGCTACGGAAGCGAGAGATCGACCTGAAGGAAAGTGATCGGATCTGGGAATCAGACATTCCCATGGACAAAAATCTCTGGACTACAGGCCAGAAGGTGGCAATTACCCTATTTCCAAGGTTGGGGGTAGGAACAAACATGCTAAGAGTTGAAACCATAAATTACTGAATGAACCAACAGGCACTCCGTGACCTACAGCACACATCCAATGAAGGACAAAAGGACAAATCCTGGTTTCATTGGTTTAGGTCTGGCACATGGACTGACATCATGAAGATTTTTGGACCGATTCTACTGATTCTTTTAGTTCTGATGTTGATTGTGTTATGCGTAATTCCTTGTTTGAGGGCCATGATCATCAGGCTGGTGAATCAAGGCCTTCTCAGGGTGTGCGCAGTCATGCACTCTCGACAAATACACTATACACCTTTGAAGCTCGATAACTGTGAAGAGGATCTCCACGATGTCGACGGAAATGGACGCTAAGCTGTAAATATTGTGCTTCTGTGCTTTTGACCCTGCCTCCAATGTTGTAACATTTATTCCATGTTTTATGACGACTGCACTAAAAATCAAAAGACGTTGTGCTGTTCTGATGTATGCATGATTGTTTAATGAATGTTTCGAAGTTAAACAGGAGGGAAATGTTGGAAAAATATTGCATTTAATCCATCCAGCCATCCATTTTCTAAGCCACTTATTCCCTAATGCGGGGTCACGGGGGTGCTGGAGCCTAACCCAGCTGGCTATGGGTGAGAGGCAGGGTACACCCTGAACGGGACGCCAGTCCATCGCAGGGCAACACAGAGACAGACAACCACGCACACACACACACTCACACCTACGAGTGTATCCAATCAACCAATCAGAGAGAGTCCAATCAACCTAATGCACGTCTTTGGACTGTGGGAGGAAGCTGGAGAGACAGACAACCACGCACACGCACACACACACACACAGTCACACCTACGAGTGTATCCAATCAACCAATCAGACAGAGTCCAATCAACCTAATGTGGGAGGAAGCCGGAGAACCCAGAGAGAACCCACGCAAACACGGGGAGAACGTGCAAACTCCACACAGAAAGGCACCAGGGCCGCCTCCGGGAATCAAACCCAGAACCTTCTTGCTGTGAGGCGACGGAGCTACCCACCGCACCACCGTGTCGCCCCTGCATTTAATCATTGAAACATATTTTGGTGAAGCCTTGTTAGCTGTGCTATAGCCTTGAAGTTTTCTCCCTTCTGCTCTGCAAGAAATAGGGAGTACCGGTGTGTAGCATCCTTATCTGATGAGCCCAATGAATGCTTTGTGCAGGAAATATTTCCCACGTTCTGTGTGACTATGCACCTCCCAGAATACAATACATATTATGAGCTGAATCCTTGTCTTCTCTTCAGTGAGAGGAAGTTGCCTTTGCTGTAAACTGCTCACTCCTTGCAAGTAAAATCCTGAAGAAGGTCTCAACTGATTGT
Source organism: Betta splendens (assembly GCF_900634795.4). Lineage (NCBI taxonomy): Eukaryota > Metazoa > Chordata > Actinopteri > Anabantiformes > Osphronemidae > Betta > Betta splendens. The sequence continues at coordinate 15,824,695 of NC_040888.2, read as the reverse complement.
GTCTGCTTTATTTAAGATTTACAAAGGGAACTAACAATTTCTTTAACAATCTCACCAAGGTTTAGTCTGCATAGAGGGACAAGACAGGGCTTTCCCCATCACTATTTGCAATATTCATTGAACCTCTAGCCGCAGCAATAAGACAGCATGAAGGAATTACTGGAATATCGACCAAATCAGTAAATCATAAAATAAGTTTATATGCTGACAATGTGTTACTGTTTCTCCTGGTGCCACAGACGTCTCTTCCTACAACTATCAGCCTCACAGATGAATTCTCAGGACTTTCAGAATACTCTATTAACTGGACCAAATCTATAGTGTTACCACTTAACCTTAAGGTGACTAGCATCTCTTCTACCACACTCCATTCAGGGAATATTAAATACTTGGGCATTGAATTATCGTCTAGGCTATCAGACCTTACAGATCTAAACTACAATCTATTATTGAAACAAATAGAAGCCAACCTCAAAAGATGGCAGTCCTTAACCATTTCACTTATGGAAAGAATTGCCACCATAAAAATGCCAAAAATTAAATAACATATTCTCAATGATTCCAACTCAGCCAGCCCAGGCGTGGTTTAAGACATTAGACTCCTACATCTCAGAGTTTTTGTGGAAAACCAAGCAACCACAAATTAGTTTAAAAACTCTTCAAAAATCCAGACGCTGCGGCGGCCTAGAACTACCTACAGTAACTTCCACCACTATTTTCTTGCCAATATACTGAACCATGTCCACAAATGGATAAAACCCAGGCCAGCAGACTCCTCCTGGATAGACATTGAACAAACATTTTGTGGAAATATTAAAGTTGCAGATCTGCCCTTTATCAGCACCAAAATCAAACATCATAGTTGTTACCAGAGCATTAGCATAAAAGCATCTCTGACAGCCTGGTGGGATTTTCTTAAAATTAATGGGTCTTCGCTTACTCTTTGCCAAAAAACACCTCTCTGGAACAATCTAGACATCATGAAAAACAAAAAGGCAATAAACTTTCCAACTTGGCATATCAAAGGGATAACACATCTGAAACATGTTTTCACAAGAGACAAGTTTACCTCTTTTGAAGAATTATTGTCCCACAATGAAATCACTGGTGGTTGGGGGTGCCTGTCTACCTAAGGAACCGGGACAACGGGACTGGTGGATTCTGGGCTGGCCGCATGGGTCCCCTGCGGCGGGGGTGTGGTGGCTGCTGAGACCGGCGGTCCTGTGCCGGAGTTGGGGCCATTTTGAGGGTCGGCGTGTGCCTGTCTCCGGGGAACGGAGTCGGACCTCCCTGCTGGTGTGCGGGGGGAGTATGTGTGTAGGTTTGAGTGTAGCACTACACGGGCCGGGCATGGGCATACTTGGGCGAGAGAATGGGTAAGTGTGAAAGAAGGGTGAGGATGGCTCTGGCTGTGCTGCGTGTGGTGCCTGGGCAGTAGTACTGCGGTCCCTGGGTCTCGGCTGTCTCTTCCTGGCTGGGGTTTGTGGGGGGCGGTGGGTTGGTTAGCAGTGCCAGTCGGGAACCTGGCTCTGTGGACCCTGGTGCTCTTCTTCCCAACTACATTTCTCCACATTCATCCACTTAGGTCTGCAAGGGGCGTCCTGCTGGTGGAGGGACCGGGGCTACCGGGAAGTGGTTCCGTCCCTCCCAAGTGGGATGCTCCGCAGTTTTAATTGCATTAGTCATACACACTCGTCCAGGAATCTGTGTGTGTGTGTGTGTGTGTGTGTGTGTGTGTGTGTGTGTGTGTGTGTGTGTGTGTGTGTGTGTGTGTGTGTGTGTGTGTGTGTGTGAATTCTGATGACCTCAGAACAGAAATCGTTGCTCCAGAATTACCCTCAATATACGCTAACATTTTTCCCTTTACGTTTTTCAACTTCTTTCGCTCCCAACTTTTGAGGAGTCGTTGTCCGCCCCGGTACAATTGCCTTAACCTGCTTCACTCTAACAGCTCTGCCTGGCTCTGCCCTCAAATAGAGAAGCTTGCTGGGGGACCACCATCCACCCCAGACTAGGAAGCCCCATTGCCTAGATTTGTGACCTCACAAATCTTCTTTCTGGTTCTTTCCTAAGGGAATTAAAACTCCTTAATTTGAAAAAGTAAATCGAGTTTGTCTTGTCAAAAAGTTGTCTTTGTGAATTTATTTCTGCATATGCATATGGAAAAATTAAAAGAGAAAGGAAAAGAAAAAAAGGCACCCGGGTGGAGAAAACAAAGCTGGGGTTCCGTCAGGCCGGGCTGGAGCTTGAGCGGAGCGTGACTGAGCTGGGGCTGGATTTTGGGCTGGACCGAGATGTGGCTGAGCTGGAGCTTGAGCTTGAACAGGACCTGACTGAGTTGGAGCTTGGGCAACACGTGGCCGAGCAGGAGCTTGGGCGACATGTGGCCGAGCAGGAGCTTTGGCGACACGTGGCCGAGCAGGAGCTTGGGCGACACGTGGCCGAGCTGGAGCTTGGGCGACACGTGGCCGAGCTGGAGCTTGAGCTTGGGCAAGACGTGATCGAGCTGGAGCTTGAGCTTGGGCGAGGCATGGCAAAGCTGGAGCTTGAGCTTGAGTTTGGAAAGATGGCCGCATTGAACCTTGGTGTGTCTTGGCGACCGGAACAGCTGAGGTCAAACATGGCTTGACGACCGGAGCAGCAGCAACAGGCTGGGGGTCCATGACTGGGACTGACTGTGGTGCGGTGGCTGGAGCAGGCTGTGGTGTGGTGGCTGGAGCAGGCTGAGGTGCTGCGACAGGCTGAGGTTCTGCGGCTTGAGTAGACTGTGATGCTGTAACAGGCTGAGGTTCTGCGGCAGGGACAGGGGCATGAAAAGCAAGGCAGCACTGGTGCAAAATTCTTCCCATAGGATTGGAGCCTGTCGAGACAGGACTGGAGCTTGAGCTGGACAGGAAGGTGCAGCAGTGGGGGTCAGACGTAGCTGGGGAACTGGTGAAGGAGTCCGAACATGGGGGGGGACAGAACCCATGAAAACCCCCCCAGTGAGCAGGGGGGGTGTGGCATAGTCCCCAGCAGGTGGAGCCAGGACGCAGTCTAATGACTGCTGAGATGCCGAAGCTGAGGCTTGGGTAGGGGACAGGAGCATAGCAGGGGCAGACACATGAGTAGGACCACGAGAATAACCAGGAACCAGGGTCTGACCTTGGGTGAGGAGCACAGCAGGACTTGGCGATCGGTGAAGCTCCGGTGGAGAACCAGGCGCTGGTGCTGACAGAGGACCGCTACCTCAACGGCGCTTAGCTGAGCTCTTGGGCTGGTGGCTTTCTGGTAGTCATTTGCCATCTCCAAAACGAAGGTGCGGAGGTCCCCGGGTAAGTCAACGCAGTCGAACTACATTAGATCGCTGATTTTCCTTCTCAGACAAACAGCTTGCGATGAACAAACAGCTTTGGCCGTTGGTCTCCAGGTGGTATCCTTATGACATCACCTTATGCTGGTCTGGGCTCCGATCAATGCACAGAATTCCTTCCAGAAACGGGACACGAATTGCAGACCTCGGTGTGACACAATGTCTTTAGGGAACCCATGCAACCAGCCTTGTGGATCCTAGACAGGGCGTTGGGCTTGCCATTGCTGGACCCTGGACAATATGACAAATGAAAATTGAATCTCCCAAAGAACAATGACCAGCGGCCTGTGGGGAATTTAACCTCCTTGCCGTCCTCAGATACTCCAAATTCTTATTATTATTATTCTTACATCCAGCCGATGTCCAGAGCTCCTTTTACCACTAGGAGTTCGTGGTCACCAATGCCATAATTCCTTTCTGTGGGAAAAAGCTTGCGTGACATGAAGGCGCAGGGGTGCATCTTACCATTAGCTAGGTCTCACTGAGAGATAACCGCCCCACTGCCAGTGCTGGAGGCATCCACCTCCAGAACAAACTGTCGGACCGGGTCCGGTACTCGAAGGATGGAAGCCAACGTAAAACTCTCATTTAGTTGATGGAAGGTCTGTTCTGCCTCTGACATCCAACGGAACAGAACCTTTGATCACATGAGGGCATGGAGGGCTGAGTTGAGCTGCGAGCTAAACCATCAGATAAACCGGCGATAAAAGTTGGCGAACCCCAGGAATCATTGAACTCCCTGACGGTCCTGTGGCGTCGCCCATTCCTTCACCGCTTGGGTCTTGGCAAGATCCCTCAATACCTGCCCTTGGGAGAGGACAAAACCAAGAAACCAGACTGTGGTCGTGTGAAACTCACACTTCTCGGTTTTCACAAAGAGACGAAACTCGACGAGGCACCCCATTCCTCGATTTCCCTAGTCCTCCAGTCCAGACGTGGGTTGTGCAGACGTAGCCAAGTGTGACCGAGCACTACAGGATGATGAGACGCTGGATGAACTGTATGATGCGTAACCTTCTATAGGCGCCGTGGTCTGGTGAAATGGGAGTAATGGCCACATCTAGCCGTTCAGTTAGCTCGGTGTCCATGAGGCTGGTGTCGCCCCAGAGTCAATGAAGACTGGCTGTTGGATAGATTGGGTCCCAGACCTGAGAGTCACAGTGAGGAGGGAACCAGCGGAGGCATCATTGCAGATAGTGATCTACAGTTCTTTTCAGCACTGTAGCCAGGCTGAGTAAGAGCCATAGCTGTGTTGAGCCTGCTATCCTCTTAAATGTCAGAAGCAATGATTTTATGAACTACTTTACTAATAAAACTATCACTATTAGAAAAAACATTCATCAACGTCTTTCTCCAAATGACAGAAATCACTGTCTAGAGCCAGCAACTTTAAATTTTCCAAGTCATCTGTTATACCTAGACAGCTTCTCCTCCTCAACCTCAATATGTAACTCTTCCAAGTCGTCCACTTGCCTTTTAGACCTAATCCCAACCAGATTACTCAAACAAGTTCTACCTTTAATCAGCTCATCCATATTAAATGAAATCAACCAATCTTAATTAATAGGCTATGTACCACAGGCTTTGAAGGCGGCTGTGGTCAAAGCTTTATTGAAAAAACCTACTCTGGACCCTGGAAAAGTCGCCAACTATGAGCCCATTTCAAATTTACCCTTATGATAAGATTCTTGAAAAAATCGTTGGTAAACAATTATCTGACTACCCCAGTAGGAATAACCTGTACGAAGATTTTCAGTCAGGATTTAGAAGACATCAATTTTCAGTCAGGATTTAGAAAACATCATAGCACAGAAACAGCTCTGGTTAGAGTCACTAATGATCTTTTCTTAGCTACAGACAATGGTCTAGTTTCTGTCCTTGTCCTGTTAGATCTTAGTGCTGCTTTGTTACAATTGTTCATAACATTTTGTTACAGAGATTATAACATAGCATTAGGCGTAAAAAGAACAGCACTGAGATGGTAAATCCTATTTGTTGAACAAATTCTAGTTTGTTCATGTTAACGACAAATCCTCCATTAAAAAGCCTACAGCTAATTCAAAATGCTGCAGCCAGAGTTCTGAGGGGACATAGAAAGAGACTTCACATTTGTCCAACATTAACTTCTCTGCACTGGCTGCCTGTAAAACAAAGGATTGAATTTACAATTTATCTACTCACTTACAAAGCACCTAATAGTAAAGCTCCTTCATGGGAAACCAGCTTCCTGTTCATGTTCGAGAAGCTGACGCACTCGCCACCTTTAAGATGAGGCTTAAAGGTCCATGCACATGCAAAATTCACTTTTTGGACATTCTGGTACGTTTATTTGACTCCCTGGGTCATATTAAGACACTCCTGGTGTGTTAGAAGTACACTCCCTACTTATTTCAGTGAGAGTTTATCCAATCTGGTTCAAGAACCCTCGTTTCAAATTTGGCAGCCTCGATACGTCTGCATTTGCGCTGACCAATCACAGAACCAGCTTCGCCCCCCCCCAGGTAAACCTGGACCCCTAAATGTACCTGAAACATTTCGTTTTAGTCACTCCAGTCACAGACAGAAGAAGAAGTCACTCACTGCGCAGTCTACCATAGGAGGTGGCGCTAATACACCTTTCAGTTGGTTGCCACCCGCCATTTAAAAGACAAAAGAAAAAGAAGTCACTCAGGTTGAAGAAGCGCCCACTTGCTGCTTCCCCAAACGTAAGTACATGCTTGATACTTATTTGATGTATCTACTCCAGAAGTTTCTCTGTTTATAATGTAGCTTCCCTCCTGTGTAAGGAATGCTAATTGCTAGAACCGTTGCGTTGCCACGCAATTTGGATGAGTCCAAGCCTCTCCAGCATTTGTCCGGTTCGAATCGTGTGATATATGGTACTGAGGTCATTCACTCAGCTCACATTATAGCGGCTAGCGTTAGCGGCTAGCGCTAGTAAATTGTGAGAGTCAGCTGTGTTTCTAATTACTACCCAGCCTGTCGTGTGTATGTTGTAGCCCGAGTAGACCCGTGAATTTGGGTTATGGCAGGTTCTATCTAAGTCTAACATGTGTCTTGTTGCTTATCTAGTCAGCTACTTTAGCTGTAAACGTGACTTTTTTTTTATACAGGCTGACTCATGCCAGCTACCGAAACGCGAGGAGGTTGCTTCTCAAACTGACACGCAGCTACCTTGTAGAAAGAGTAAAAGAGTGCTCACCTCAGGAGCAAAGGTATGTACATTTAACAGCAGTATAATCATTTGTTGGCCAATATGCAGTTTTATTTGACAGAGATTTTGCATTTCACATTTCAGTAGTTGTGGTATTCATAATCTGATCTATATTATTGTCTATGTATTTACTCAGTATGCAGTTGGTCAACTTATTTTGATATTTTAGTCTGTTGACGGGGAATTTGTAACTCTAGTGGTTTGGGGCAGATTATGTGGAAAATGTGGTGACCATCTTCAATAAAGTCCTGCTGGACCTTGTAAACATCCCTGTCCTACCGGCCCTCTGAGCAGAATTTGAGCAAACTGACAGATAGGAGGTCATTAATGTCATGCTAAGATTTAACAAACCACCACTATAAAAGCTAAGTTTAAAACGTGTTTGCTCCAAACAACATTAAAACTGATCTAACTACCTCTATTTATTGTTTAGATCTGTAAAGGTTGTGAGATACCTAGGAAATACTGGTCATTTCATTAATCTTCTATTCTATTCTTTATACCTTCTAGAGTGGTGTCAAGGAAAACAGCTGCATCCTCCATCTGTACAGCAGCTGCACTGCTTCCGATGTCTTCCAACACGTGAAGACAAAAAAGATCCTCACATCTCCCCAGCCAACTGCTCATGACTGTGCCTGTTCCACTCCAGAAACTATGCTTTCAACATAACTATGAATTCTACCCCTTCGCAGCTTTTATTGAGGTATTGCCAAAAAACAATATTTAGGTATTTCACAGGTGGTCTAAGTCCAACATAGGTGCCTTGTCCCTCAGGAAACACTGCCCTGATCCAGACCAGGGAAGGTGGGATGACTTGGACTCTTCGCCCTAGAAGACTTCTAGGCTAGATACCTGCAACAACTTGAGATACACACAGACATAGTACTGAAAAAAACAATAATTTCGATTAGTTATATATTAGCACTTGACATATCATACACCTTACTAAAAGCAATTAAAAAAAATACATATTTAGAAACAAAACTATGTTTGTAAACCAGAGTTCCCAGGTACATTATGATTAATCTGTAAATAGTGAAATGTTCTAAAGTTTTTTATGAATTTCTGAGATACTGATTTATTCCATGCATGTGTAATTGTCTGATATACTGTATATTAAATGTTTTCTGTAATGAATACACATTCAATCATACTGGCTCCAGTCCTGGATCATCAACCATACATGACAGTAGGTTTGGCAACTAGTTCAGGCGTCTTGAGGTAAGATTTATCGAAATTTTAATTTATTAATAAGAGTAATAAACACATGCAATATCTTGAAAGCAATAGTTGCTGTCACACCATGCCTCTGTAGGCATTCACTGTTCCTACATTGGCATTTAATTACAGACAAATACGGCAAAATATAAGCTGCAGCTAAAGATCCCATTATAGAAAAATTATTTTTACACAGCAGCAGAACGAGAAATAAAAAAACATGTAAAAATGAGTTTATATTAGTTTATCAAGCTATGCTCCCAAACAAGCTGTAGTCGTGTTATGAATATTCTGTTGTATTAATTCAGGCTGCTAATTTGCGTTTGATTCCCACGGCTATGCGCTTCCTCAAAGGGGTGTGGCGATCAGTTTAGCTTTCGACACACTCCGAAAATAGAGCGTTGTGGACGAGAGCTTAAAACACACATTTTCAGACGGGCCATGTGGGCGATCTACAGCGCTTTTTGGCATGAAAAGTTACAGACACCTTACTGAGACATCAAGGTCCAATTCTTTAGCAATGTGGAGCATGAAAAAAGCGTGTGCATGTATCTTTAAAACCTTCCTTTTAGATAAAGCTTATAGTTAGAGATGTTTCAGGTCACTGGCAATAATTATCTCTTAGTTAATCTGCTGGGATTAGACTGCTGGGGGACTTAATTTATACAGTACCCTGAGCTCCTCTGTTTCATTCTATCTCCATCTATCCAATAACCTCCCATCATCGTTCCATGTTTAACTAACCTGGTCTCTTTCTTTACAGTAGTTGTGTTTCTCCCTCTCGCTCTCCCGCCACTCTGTCCTCACCTACAGGTACAGTATCATCGGACTCTGAGCTATGTGTCTGTGACGGGCTGCTGCGGATCCAACCATCCTGCCTGTGTCCAGTCTCTGGTCCAAACATCCTGCCTGTGCTGTGTTATTGCTTGTTCTTGTTTCTGTGCTTTTCTCTCTCTGTCTTTATCCCCTCACCCCATCTGGTGAAGACAGATGGCTACCTACATTCAGCCTGGTTCTGCTGGAGGTTCCTGTGTCGTTAGAGAGGGAGTTTTCCCTCTCTAATGTTTCTGTCAAATTGTAATTAAAGGCTTGCTCTATATAGGATTTGTTGGGTTTAAGGTCTTAAGCTCTTAAACCTTACCTAGTAAAGTGCCTTGAGATAACTTTGTTTTGATTTGGCGCTATATGAATAAAACTAAATTCAATTCAATTCAAATCAATTACTGATCCTACTCTGGACCACTTTCATCATTTGTTTAAATTCCAGTTACAGTTTGAAGCCTTGTTAAATCAGTGTTAAAGAGCTATGAACTAGTATTTTAATCCTGTAATATATTTGCCAGGTAGGGGGAGTGAAACAATGGATAAATACAAATTCCTTACTATTATTAAAGTCAGGCACAGCATTTAAATAAACCTAACAGGTGCCAGGTGAAAAAGACCAACAACATTATGTTGTTTCACACATTTTATTTGTTTATTTTAGGTTGTCTCACAGCTTGAATTACTGGTAGATACAGACAAATTTCAACTCACAAAGTTTTCCTCTGTATTGTCTTTGTGTGAGGCACTGGGGTTTATTCCTGAAGCCAACAGACATCTTAATTTACTCACAAACAAGTACCCAAACTAATCTAATATATATCTTTAACATACACTGAAGACATTTATACATGCCAGTCCATTGATCGTAAATACAATTTAATAGTGGACACACACACAGTGAAATGACTATATGTTACTGAAAATTCTTGTCACAAAGATCTACAATACTTAGAATTTTATTTTTAGTTGTTCCCTAAGTGTTTTATTAGTGACACAATAGTCCAACAGTTTAGTGATAGCTGCTAATGAATGCTGTTATGATTACAATAGTCAGTCACTCACCCTGATGCACCCAAATCAATTTTTTGTAAAACATGGTAGAACACATACAGTACAGACTGATTACAGACTAACACTGCTAAGTTCTGTAATTTGTGATTTTTTTCTTTTTTCAAAGCAAAAAAGACACAGTTTGGGTTGGGGTTTATTTTGGTTGATACATATTCAACCCTAAAGCCAGCAGCTGTACAGTACATGCTGCTGTACAACACGCCTGTTCTCACCCCTTGAGGCTACAGCTACAGTATTTAAACACTACGTGAAACCACATAAGAACTTCATTAAGCTATCTTGGTTTCTATTAGGAGTTGTGAGAATTGAGGCTTCAGTTTATAGATAGATTTCTTTCATCATATATTCATATAGATTTATACTATCAATTATCCAAATAAAGGATACATAGAACTATGTGTGAGATTGTGTCAGCAAAATAACAGGAGAGAAACATAAGCATTTAAAGCTTCTTGTCCAGTGTTTCAGGAAAACATCTGGAAGCAGTTTTTACCTCTGCTTTTAAACTGACCACTGTTTAATTGGGTATAATTAGAGACTGGTAGTATAGCTGGTCTGCTTGAAGAGCTAGCCTGCTTGCAGGACACTGTCATACAGACGTCATGGTGAGCTGGGTGACCCTCCCTCAGTAAGGGTTTTAAAATGAACAGACAGAGACTCTTCTTCTGGGTTGGGCAGGCATCTGTACTCCTTCCTAGTGGTTAGGTATCCAATAAGCATCCCAAAGCACACCAGCAGAAGCCCCAAAATGTTTGCCAGCACCCCCTCTGGAGCAAACAAGGCATAAGTCGACCTGAGGCAACCCAGAAAAACAGTAGAAGGTAGAGCAAGTAAGAGAGGGAGAAAGACATGATGATATTAAGTTAATAGCAGCTCTATTTTTATTATGATGAGTAAGTAAATAAATGAAAAAAAACTGAAGATGAAAAAAACACATACGTGATGCTGAATAGGAGCTTCTCTGTGATGCCCAGCAGACAGCTACCAATGGCCATAATCAGCAGAACAAGACCACAAAATACGTGAATGGGGAGGTATGAAGCCCGTATCCATGATGATGCAACAGGAAACAGGAAGAACAGCAAACCCATCACCCACTAGGAAAAAATGTAGTGGATTAAAAATGAAAGATTACTGTTGAATCCACTGTTAGATTCTCTCTGTGTGTGTGTGTGTGTGTGTGTGTGTGTGTGTGTGTGTGTGTGTGTGTGTGTGTGTGTGTGTGTGTGTGTGTGTACCTGTAAACAGAATAGAACTAATGTAGCCATGCCACACCAGCTGTGTAAAGAGTACATGTCTGGAATTTTTGCTGCTCTGTGGAAGTCAAACACAGCGACAAAACCTACACGCATACACACACAAGTTAGACTTTGATGAGGATCATCTACTGTATGTATACACATATATTTGCCTCTTCATTATATCTCTTTCTCACCGATGATGCTCAGGGTGAGGGCGAGTAGGTGAATGATAGCATGAAGCAGCTTTAGGTTCTTCTTAGGCTCGCTACGAAACACTCTGTAGACCAGGATGGCTGAATGGAGAGATTCAGAGGCTAAAGGGAAAGCTTCCGAAAAGTGTTTATGATCACAATATCTTTCTTTTCTCAAATAGACACATAGCATGCAATACATATTAAAGCAATACACAGCACCATGTGTAATCCAAAAATCTATTTAACTGTGACAGAGAATAGACCAGAAGAGTTTTAGGATGGTAAATATTATCTACTATCTCATATCTATGACTTCCTCCAGGGTGTTTCCATGCAAGGTGAACCAATCTTCTTGGTCCCCATCTAATGTCCACCTGACCTTTGCTTGTATTGCTTTAATGTGATTTAGCTGTGTAACAGACAGCTGCCCCGTTAAACCAGTTCCACTAATTTGGTTACTGTTATGAGCAAAAGTACCCTGGAAGTGGCCATGATTAGATTCATGATTAGCTGGAGGCACTCATGAATAAATGTAGATTATACAAAACATTGAAATTTTATTATTTAATTTCTAAAAACTATAAGGAAAATTAGATTTATGATATTTAATTTCCCACTCATTTCTATCTAGTATGTGCATTATTTAGATATAATAAATTTTTAATACAGAAATATATTTGCTAGAAAGCTGTGAACAGCTTTGTTCGAAGCCTCTTGAACAGCACTTGGCTGCAGTGCAGAGATGAGCTTATAACTTAGTGAGGCTTGATTTTTTACTAGTCAAAGAGAAGTAGTTTCTGACAAGTTTGGTGCATTTATATGTATTATAATGTACAGTATATATTATGAATCATACAGACCGACGTTTTGAGTTTCATGCTAGTGTTAGATGGGTATAAGTAAGTGGATTGTTTTTCTTTATAAAAGTGTTTCATTAAATATGCACACAACATGAGGGATTGTTGCTTCCTGGCTGAAAATTGCGCTGAGCCTTTGCTGACTGTTATTTTCTGTGCCTTTGGTTTAGCTCCCTAATGCCAACATGTCAAAGTTCCACTTGACATTTTACAAGAAAACAGACACAAGCTGATTCAATAATTCAATAATGAGGCTGTCTGCGTAGAGTTGGCTTAATGTAAAAGGTCAGCAACACAATGCCAGAGGCATTCTGTTCATCTGAATTAACACAATATTATCATGAAATGTACCCATTACTATGCATGTGATGTACAAATAACAGAACACTTGAGTTGTGTTAGTCAGATTGAAAGGCTCGTTTTCTGCAAGACTCCAGTCCATCCTAATGTTTCTACTATTGTACACTAGGAAAGGCTACTACTAGTGTTGTGTGGCCTTATGCAGGCCACTTCTGATGTCCTAGACATCAGAAAGATTAATAACTAAAGATTACGACAGTCCAGCTTCTTTTTACAGTGATTGATTTTTAGCTCTATAAACAGGTAACCATGGTCACAGTTACAATCATTACTTGTCCAGAACTTCAGAATCTATGTGTGTCACTTAAAGGTAGTCATTGTGCTTGTGTGGTTATGTGTTCCTGTGTAACTGAACAGAAAAGCAAATATTTCAACAGTTTAGCTATTAGTAATAGTAATAATACCTGTAATCATGAAGGTTTAGCAATAACCATCCACTAGATCACAGCAGATCTTCCAAACAGATTTCAATTATGAAAATGCTAAGTTATGCAAATAAGTAGTGATCAGTATGGACTTACCATCACCTTGCAGGAAGACCAACCCCAGCACCATACACAGAGGGTGCAGGTTGAACTCCTGCTCTGAGCCGTCCCAAGAAAAGCCGCCACGGTAGTGACCCATCCACACACCAGTCAGTACAACTGATGCCACCCCCAGCACCTGTGATGCTCCCACCAGCCATGCGAATATAGAATGAAGAAGATGCGGAGCAGAATCATCCATAATCTAAGAGGAAGAAACTTTAGATGAGCAAACAGTGGTGTCACAGTGTTTTGTCTCTCTATAAAAAAGCTCAGTTTAGCTGATTGAAAATAAACTATTCAATGTATATTTTGGAAAATGGTTGGGCTGAATTACTAATTCATCTTTAAGCCTGCTTGTAGGGTGCTCTTTTAAGTGGAGAATGCCGAGGGCATCCTTAGCTCTAGAGGCCAACAGGGTTATGCCCACTGTATTACAAAGTCTCATGAAGATTTAAAAACTGAACTGTATTTATTACCCCACCAAAGGGGATAATGGCTGTTAGGTTCTACTAAAATCTAAATTGGAAGCATTCATAGACATGCATTAAGCCAGATCCAGCAGCTATCACTATGCGTGCCACACTGTGTTGTAGCCCACACAGAATAAACCAAGTGGTTTGAAGAGTCATTGGCCAAGGTTTCAAAGAGAAGGAGGTTGCTCCAGCTACAGAACAGGACAGTTTAACCTCTTCGTGTCTTTATGAGGAGGTCTTCACACCATATCAACTCATTCTTCTTCAAAATGGTCTGGTACTAAAAACATACAAACATATTTGTTGTTTTTAATAATGCCAAGTCATAAACACATGATGAATCAATTTGAAATATTTATTCATGTAAACTCTGTCCTCAACCGAATGGTTTAAGTGTATAATAAGTAATTTGTAGCCTATATGAACATATCTCAAAACAGTAGTCTACTGTACCCACAACTAACTACACAAAACATTTGAAAGCAAGGGATGTACGTTTGCTTTCTGGCTAAACCACTGCTTCCGTCCACACGTTGTTTATTTTCCAAACATGACGTTAGCGATGTGTTTTGATAGGAGTTTAGGAGTGGAGCGGAGTACAGAAAAGATCCCAAAATCTACCGAGGTCTGTTTGCCTGAGTGCCATACGTACGATCTGCAATAGATTACAGACATTAAAAGGGAAACCAGAAGCTTTTGAGCTCCGATAGTGGGTGCACCTGTTACCTACCATTGAGCTACGACACCATTTTCACTCTGAACGTATTTTCAGGTGGAAAAAAAGAAAGGCAATAATCACGAAAAACAGTTAATATGAATACTTACTGCGCTGCAAACCCCGCTATGCTGAGGAAGTCTTCGTTATAGACTTAAAGATCCGCCTTCCTCCTGGCTCTAACGGAGCTATTCGGTCACGCGCGCGTGCACGTGCCTTTTTAATGGCTCTCCAAATAAACCCAACCCATGCGACAGAGCACAAAGGCTGCTTGTGCTACATCCACAGTAAAGGAATACTTTAAAATATACTTTACTCGTTTAATCTGACTACCTCTGATGAAACGAGAGTAATCTGCCCCCACCAGTGTAAGGGTTTGTTGCCTTGACAACGCTGGAGAAAAGGACTGGAGGAGTAGGGATGTGGATTGGAAAAGGAACATAGAGTGTAAGTGTGGATTGTCGCTCATTGAAGGATAGCTGCTCATTAGAGCACCTTTAACATGTACAGTATATAAGTACAGCATCTAATTTCATGCCATTACTATTTCAAAATATTACTGCTAGTACTGCTGGTACTTACATGATAGTACTATTGGTAATATTTTATTGCAATTAATAGTCTAGAACTAGTATTACAGTACAACCTCTACAGTATTAAAACTGTGTGAGGCTTTTTAAATGTTTTGATTTGATTTTGAATATTTGCAGTGCGTGACTCCAAACAATGTAACTATAGTTTATCAATTTCTAGGCCATGTACTGACCAGACAATCAATGTTTGCATAAAAGTACTGAGCTCAGAATCCTAATATTTTATTTCAAACAGGAGTTTAACAAGCAGTGTTACACATATTATCTATGCAAATGCAATATCTTATTTGTTGAGACTTTTAATCTGCTCAGTACAATACTAACTTGTACAGTGGCAGGTCCGTGCATGAAGTGCAATTCATTATTCATGTGTAAAATGAAAATTGAATAACGTCTTTTCATTCTGTGTTTCGTTTCCGTAAATCGGTAAAACACATTTGCGATATACTGATTTACTCATTCTCCTTTTCTCCACTTTCAAAACGAAATACGAAAAAGGGAAACCGGGGGCGGGGCCAGTCGCCAGACTTTCACAATAAAACGCCCAAGAGCATTTGAAGCGCAACATCGACAAATATTTGTAACTCTTGAAGGATTGCGCTTGTGTTTTGACACACACTGAGACCCACATTGTTAACATTAACGTAAACAACAGTTGTCAGCACTTGGTTAAATAGCTTGGTTAAATAAATGATTTAGATAAATGATTGTTACATTGATTAATGTTAACAATGTGGGTCTCAGTGTGTGTCAAAACACAACCGCAATCCTTTAAGAGTTACAAATATTTGTCGATGTTGCGCTTCAAATGCTCTTGGGCGTTTTATTGTGAAAGTCCGGCGACTGGCCCTGCCCCCGGTTTCCCTTTTTCGTATTTCGTTTTGAAAGTGGAGAAAAGGAGAATGAGTAAATCAGTATATGATTAAATGTGTTTTACCGATTTATGGAAACGAAACACAGCATAAAAAGACGTTGTTCAATTTTTATTTTACACATGAATTAATTGCACTTCATGCACGGACCGTGGCAGCAGTTAAAAGTGTCAGCCCCCACCGTGGTTTGCTTTTCGTGTTCGAGGCGTCAGCACGCCCTACGCTCCCTCACGCATTTAAATTGTATTAATTACTCCGCGACCCATAATCACGGAATTATGTGAAGTCAATATATTGTATCAGATGTTAGAGCAGTGGCTGTGTACATATTCTTAAGAGACGCCTGCTAATCAAAGACACGAAAGCTGAGGAGAAACAAGAACGTCTTGTTGTGTAGACAGAACAATTATAACTTTGCAGTGAACAGAAAATAACTGAGCCATCAACTATGTTGTTCAGAAAATAAATGCATAGTTAGAGCAATAATAAGGAATCGAGTTTACGCTAAATAAACTAAGACAATAGCCACCCAGCTTAACCACTGGACTACCGGAAACCAGGGACTTATCCTGTAGAAGGATGGTCATGGATTGTGTCTGAATTTGACGATATTTATTTGATAGCAAGTTGTTGCCCTTCCTACTCCCCACATTTGCGCACACAACAGATACTTAATAGTAAAAACTTAATAGTAAAATAGGTCTGGTGTAATATATGTGTGTTACAGGTAGAAATGAACAGTTGGACCTCAATTACGCTGTAGTGCATTGGAGGCTTCTAAACAACGCTGCGCCACCTGGTGGTTAAAACGAGACTAGCGTCCTGATTTTTTTCAGCCAGCTGCAGGATTCAAAATCTTCAGTCAGCGACGCAGTCGCTGCACCGCGGCGATGCGTCGGTACTGCAGTAAAAACGCTAGTCACTTTGAACTGCTACCACTGCAGCAGTTTCTCCTTGTTTTGGTTTAATAATAATAAATTAAAATCAAAAATCCAAGCAAACCAAAACACGTCACTTAGAACTACATGAGAACGTTCTCTTCGTTTATTGGTCAGATGTGACGAATCTCATCTCATCTCATTTCAGGGGTCACAGTGCAGTTTTTTTGGTGCGCACTAGACATACATTAACCTAGATCCAGTAGCTATTACTGTGAGTAAGCACTTTAAAAGCAAATGAACACTGGCAGTGTAAAGTCGTAACTCTGGGAAAGTACTCTGTACTCTGGAATATATTCACTGATTGAGTGTTAAAATTAACTATTTAAGTGTTAGACGGACACTGCTAAATTTTCTGTGTGAAGAGCAGCTTCAGTGACAGGCAGATTCATCCTTCCTGTGTGAGATTCCGCAGGTCTTTTCTCACTGCTGCAATCAGACTCTGCAATAAGCAATGTTAATTTTTTGGTAAACCTGAGCAAAATAATCCATCCACCTCATAATGTTACAATAATCATTATGTGCAGTAATCATCATCCACGTCAGTATCTGCATTTGTGTGTGTTTTTCTTTTATGTTCATTACTTATACTGAGTTGTTGTAAGAAGAAACTTTCTTGCTGTGGGACTAATAAAGGCATTGCTATTCTTATTCTTATTATTCTTATTCCTAAAGCTGAGTAAACAGTTTTTAAACAGATTCAGGTCTGCTGCAGCCTATCCCATTTCTCATTTGGGTGAGAGATAGAGTACACAGAGGCTGCTATTCTATGCCAATATTCAATGCACAATATATAAAATGCAAACTTCATAAAGTAAGGCACCTGGGTACCACAATGATAACCACCTCCCTTCACCTTAGAACACTGGTATAAAATGTACTTTTAATTGATATGTAAAAAATTAGTTGGAAACATTACTCTCTTTGTGTTTTTTTCCAGCTGCCATCAAAATGATAAAATTCTTATTGCAAAACCTACCTGTTTGGCTACATTTCAACAAATAAACAAGGACCATTTAAATACCTCAATCACACCCTTACAATGACAAAACAGTAGCAAGTGAGGTAGTGATTGGAAACCATTGCCCCTGAGAAATTGGTTAAGATGCCTTGGGAATGCTGCACACTTTTTGCAGCAGGTCATATAAAGGTGCCTCAGCTAACTACACCTCAGGCCTGTTAGGGCAATTTGATGGTTTAGACCGTAATGGTAATATAACAAAAATCTAGTCCAAATATCCTAATGTCCTCACCCTCTCTCTAGCTCTAACCCCACCTTTAAACTAACTTCAAGTAATTTTCTCTACAAAAAACATTTACTGCAAATGGTGACCTTTGATATATATGTGGTAATCAATCAATATTGTTTACTTTGTTTCAAATACCCTCACCAATCAGTGAGGTCTTTTAAAATATTCACATGGCACCTGTGAAGTACTCTGACAGAGGACAGCATTTCCATGGCAACTACATCATTACCAGAATAGCTTTTTCTTTCACCCACTCCCTCTGTGCATTTGTTGCTGCCCCTGCTCTCTCTGTTTTCTATTTTCTATTTCTTTGCTGGTACATATATCTCTATTATCATTTTCTCTGCTCACTCCTTTTCTTCATTTCCTCTTTCACTATTTTTCTATCCTCCGTTCTTGGCTACGTTTCCCATTTTTTTTCGTTACTTTCTTCCAGCTCTTCACCACCTCCTTTCTGTTTTGCAGTCACATGGTGAGTGTGAAGATATTTATAGCTTCAGTATGATTACGCCTTGTGTCCTTTCTTGTTTTATCTTTAGTCTATGCATTATCTTAGCTCCATATATTGTAAACAATTAGCTCAAATGAGATTTTGCCTTTCTTCCATACTGAAACGTTTTATAGTTTGTATTATTATATGTAAATTTAACCTGTTTGGCTTCAATGCACTTGTGTTGCTGTACACATTGTTCCGTCAATTATATTTGTAACATAGTGTATGTAGTACACTACCAATCTTCTTTTTTTATTTAGGTGTGATGATGAGGCAGGGTAAAATTCATTGAAACACGTGTTTAACAATTTGTCTAATTTTTCTTGCTGCACTGTGCTGTGTATATAATGCAATTTATTATCCAAAACTAGTACTACAAGATAAAGGCAAAATATACAATTATTGAATCTTAAAATTGTTCCAAGGAAATTAGGTGCAGATATTTCAATCCGGAACAAATTGGGAGTCTATTTAGCTTTATTTTATAAATAGCTTTCCTAAATAATACATTGAATGAATCTCTGTCCTTACAATGGAATATACAGTACAGTAACGAGGTACTGCAATTAACTTAATTGTTTGGCTAGAGCACACCCGCGACCCTTACATGCATACTAAACTGTATCCCTTGTATCATTAAACTTGTGACTCTTGCCGGAAGCTGGAACGACCTCCTCCTGGTAGCCGACCGGAACGGAGGCTGGACCGACCTCCTCCTGGAGGCCGACCGGAACTGAAGCTGGAACAACCTCCTCCTGGACCTGACCAGAGTCGACAGAAACTAGAATGGCGTCCTGACCGGAGCCAACAGGAACTAGACCGGCGTCCTCACCAGAGGCGACAGGAACAGGAACGGCTTCTTCGCTGGAGCCGACAGAAACTGGGACGGAAACGGCTGGTGCTACCTGGCTGGGACAAGGCCGGAACCTGAGCGTGACCTGACTGGTCTGGGTCCTGAGCGTAACCTGACTTGTCTGGGACCTGAGCGTGACCTGAGTGGTCTGGGACCTGAGCGTAACCTGACTGGTCTGGGACCTGAGCGTGACCTGACTGGGCTGGAACCTGAACGTGACATGACTGGTCTGGAACCTGAACGTGACTTGGCTAAGCTGGATCCTGAGCGAGACATGGCTGGAACGGAACGTGAGCGTGACATGACTGAACCAGAACCTGAGCGTGACATGACTGGACTGGAACCTGAACGCGACCTGACTGGACTGGAACCTGAACGCGACCTGACTGGTCTGGAACCTGAGCGTGACCTGACTGGTCTGGGTCCTGAGCGTGACCTGATTGGTCTGGGTCCTGAGTGTGACCTGATTGGTCTGGGACCTGAGCGTAACCTGACTGGTCTGGGACCTGAGCGTGACCTGACTGGGCTGGAACCTGAACGTGACATGACTGGGCTGGAACCTGAACGTGACTTGGCTGAGCTGGATCCTGAGCGGGACATGGCTGGAACGGAACGTGAGCGTGACATGACTGGACTGGAACCTGAACGCGACCTGACTGGACTGGAACCTGAGCGCGACCTGACTGGTCTGGAACCTGAACGTGACCTGACTGGTCTGGAACCTGGACATGACCTGACTGGACTGGAACCTGAGCGTGACATGAAGAACCTGACTGAGACGCAGGAACTGTTGTGGCTGCTGGCTGCAGGCCTGGGAGTTGCAGGGCCTCACGCAGGGCAGGTTCCCTCAGGATGAGAGCGGCCGCCTCCTCAAACAGTTGTCCCCTTGTGCTCTGATCTGATGTCGCTTCGATGGTGTTCATGAGGTGAGCAAAAAGGAATAACACCGGAGGAGAACAGTGGAGGCAAATGCGCTGGATGATGCTGTCCGGGATACCTGCTATCGATGTGGAACAGTCGGCCAGCGGGACTGGGAGATCCTCTGCCGGGGAGGGGTCCGGGGTCCGCGGTCTCTGGACCTAGGACCCTGGAACCGTGCCCCCGCCGACGTCGTCCGGAACGCCTGCGACTGGCTGTCGGCTGAGGCGCTGGAAGCGGCGCGGGCTGGGTTTCCCTGACTGGGTCCGCGTGGCAGGCAGAGATGGCGGCATCCGGGGCTTGGGCTGGAGCCGATGAAACGGCGACAGGAACGAGAACGTGAACCGCTGGAGCGGCAACAGGAACGGAGATGTGAAGCAATGAAACTGCGGCAGGAGCAGCTGCGGAGACACAGGCGGACGATGCGCGCAGAGCGCATGCCAAATCCCTCTGCAGCGAATGAAGTCATAGAACGCCTGCACTCCGGGATACTCACGCCACTGAAACTCAGCCGTCAACAACTCGATGCCCTGTTTTACGTAGTGGAGACGGACCTCAAGGCTGGGCGCTTCCGCATATTTCTTAGCGAACCTCTCGAGGTCTCCGCGGATATCCACTGGCAGACTCGGGCATGAAAACTCCATTCTCCCTGCGAGCGATTAGTACTCGCAGCCGAACAGACGGGGAAGAAAAGAAAAACAAAACTAGTCACTGACCTGGACGGAGGCTGAGCACTGGCTGGGTCCAAGTCTGGCCAGATTGTTCTGTCAGGAACACACGGAGGAGGTGTAATGGAAAAATTTGCCTTTGTGCTATTTTTTTATACAACACAGTCGTCATGTGCTGGTTAGGTGCAACACTGAACTGAACATTCTTACACAAACAAATAATCTCTTGCGCCCTGTTGTACATCAAGTCTAAACATCTGATGTTCCGTTTGACTGACTAATGATTTATGATATATGTTTGTCTTTTACACCCGGACTCTGGCTCCTTCCTATCTGACTCCCCACCAGACCAAAGGCTGTTAAAGCGAATCTATCTTGTCTTGGAGGCTCGGTGTTCCTTCCTTTGGATAACAAGACACGATGATGCAGAAATGAAAATGTAAACATTCTCACTCACAGCGAGATAAGGTGGCACAAACAATTCCATTGCAGCAGAGAGACATTCCACCAGAGCCAGAGAAAGGGGTTAAAAGGCAGAAGCAACTTGAGGATCACGGGCTCTTTGCATCACACCTTTGTGGTGTGTGCACTGATCTCCCCAGCTGGTTTTTGGTTTATTGATGTGCACGATCAACATCCATGCTTTTTATTTGCTTTCCCCATTATTTTTATTTTCTTTATTATTTCAATAAATCGCACAAAAGGACAATTCTCTCATCTGCTTCTTTATGGGAAATTTCCACCACAGAGGATCCAAATACACAGCGCCGACACGACGTGAGGCTTCAGAGGATGTATTGTGTCTCTTGGTCGGACAGGCAGATGTCGGTACACGGGTAGGTCATAGGCAGCAGTACAGACAAGGATAAGGCAGGCGAATGTCAAAGACAGGCAATAGTCAGAACTCACACAGGCAGACAGGATAATCACAGGCTGGGCTGGAGACGTGGTCAGGTACAAAACAGGATCAAAAGCACGGCAAGGTAACGAGGTAAGACTGCTGGAAAGTGGAAAAACGGGTGAGTGAACAAACGATCTGGCAACTGGAGAGTGTGTAAGGTGGAGTATATAGTATAGTATATAGTATACTGCTACTGATTACTGATTAACTGCTACTGATTAATGATTGACAGGTGTGTGCAATGAGGACTGGTGGTGACAGGGAAAACACAGCTGTGGTGTGACATGAACAGGAAGTCAAAGTGAAAGCGGAACTAGAACTGGAACATGACAAGATGGAAAAAACTCAGACCTTTCAAAATAAAACTGGAAACAAAAACCCAGATCGTGACAAGATGTGCCCACCTGCAGTATAGAAAAAGACAATGTTACATTTATTGTAAATTGTATTATTGTATTGGTTTACACAAGTGTTACACAAGTTTTAGATAGCAGACCAGAAAAGCAGCACTTATTGTAGAGACGTGACAATTTACCTGGAGCATCGCCTGGAGCAGAACAACGTCCATGATGTGTAGAGAGGACTGCAACATATCTTTAGCCATGGTGAAGCTGGAAATGGTCACGTGACCAAGCCAGGGCAAATTAACTAAAGCTGTTCTTTAACAGATTTGATTCTGCCCAGCCCCCAGTGTCCAATCACATGGCCCCCTCTTCACCCCTCTTCACACCTCTCCAGTCCAGTCGTCCACCCAGCTGCAGCTCTTCACACCTCAGCACCACACAGTCCACTCTCCGATTGCAACAAAGGGCTCAAAACCCACAGCTCCAGACCAGCCACCGTCCAACCACCTCTGCCTCACTCTAAACCAGGTTAGGAGTGAGTTAAGGAGGACAAAAGCTAGGGAGGCAACAGGACCTGATTACATCAGCTCCAGGCTCCTCATGGAGTGTGCTTAGTGAGGTGGTCCTCTCCATATTCAAGCTGAGCCTTAACCTGGAGAGAGTACCAGTACTCTGGAGGACTTCCTGTCTGGTTCTGGTTCAAAAAGTACCCCAACGAGCCGAACCACTTCAGACCCTTAACCTCCCATCTGATGAAGACCATGGAGAGGATCATCCTCAGTCTCCTCCGCACCCAGGTGAGCTCAGCGCTGGACCCGCTGCAGTTCGCTTATCGACCTTGCATCGGTGTGAATGATGCCATCATCTACCTGCAGCATCGGGCCCTGTCTCACCTGCAGTCCTCTGGGAGCAGTTATTTTTGTCCTGTCCATCAGTTCAACAAACAGCATGTATTAGGCTGATTGCCGTATTGTGATGGACACCTTTGCTTTTAGAAGAGGAGTATATAAGAAATATTTATACTCTACTTGATTAATTGTTTTATTAATGTTTTATTTAGCTAATCCTAAATATAGGTGATGTTGATGTGTTGGTGGAGTGTTTGCTTTGGGGTGTGTGGGAGGGGGGTGGGGGTGCAACCAGCTGCTGAAACCAAGCAAATCACTTAAGCAAACAATCAGTGCAAAATAAATAAGTAGGGCTGTACCTTAGGCTGAGACATTCATAAATAAATGGAGATGCCCCTGCACCCAGGGTGGGGCTTCCAGCATTCACTGTTTAGTTGTTGTAATTACACTGTTTATAACAACATAATCTGATGTTGTATTTATGTTGTTGTAATCACAGTGAATGCTGGAAGCGTGGTGATCAGTGGAGGTTCCTGCCTGTTCCATGACAATAGCGCAGCTGCAGTAGATAAAGGATTGAGCTTAGTAGCACTTTGACTTACAAGTCAAACTCCTAATGCTCACAGCAGCTCTATGCATATTACTGATGAGTTCATTGCACTCTTGATTCCCCATAAGAGCAGGTGTAGACATTAAGCTTTTTTAAAATACCTGGTCTTTCTAATAGTTGAGGGGGTGTTTTTAAGGAATTAATTCAACATTACAGCATTCAACAATATATGCAAATTTATAGCATAATGCATTGTGGGTGATGCATCGTAACAGAACTTGGTGTTAATAGGAGGGACCCTTGCAATGAATAATGAACAATTTTTGGATTAGGCTCTTCATGTTGACATAAAAGACTAATCTTTATGTTAATTTACAATATTTATTAATTTTTATTTAAGTTGTTTTTTTAATCACAGAAAGATCTTCAGGTTTGTCCTTTAGCTTATACAGCAGAAAAATTGTTAATGCATTCTTTTGTATTAAACTTTAGGTTAGCACTTTACTAGACTACAGCAACATTCAAAAAAAATAATGTAAGAGTCCCTCTTGACTTGCAAGAAGCAGGGTTCCAGCAGGATTCCTGTACTTATCTATAGGTAAAATCATTCATGTCTCAGTTGCTCAGGTTAGACTGTACAGGCAAAGAGACACACAACAATAGCACCTCTTGGTGAGCTCCCTTTTGTCACAGACTCAGTCATTACATCACTGTTTTGTTTATTTCCGGTTTTATGTTCTTACTACTTCCTGTTCCAGTCACTTTTAATCTCAGCCAGCTTTACTTCCGGTTTCAATTAACTCACCTGCAACCTATCTAGTCATCATTGACCCAGTACTTAAGCACAACCCTTAGCCATGTTACCTTGCCAGATTGTCTGCGTTCATCCATGTCCAGCATTCCAGCGTTTCGGTTACTCCAGTTCCCGTGCATGATCTTGTTTGGTAAACCCGTCCCGTTTCTAGCCCAGTCTCTGAAAGTCCAGTCTAGTGTTTTTGACCTTTGCTTGTTTTTTGGCTACGTCTTTGCCTACGCCTTGTCAGATCTTGTGTATGACCATTGCCTGCCTGACTACATTCTTATTAAATACTCGTTTATCCAAGCCACGCTGTGCATTTGGGTCCTTCCACCATTGTGCCATTGTGACAGAACAATCTGGCCAAACATGGACCCAGCCAGCGCCAAGTCAATTAAGACCGAGCTGCAGGCTCAGGAGGCAGGGATCAGGGCACAGGAGGAGCGAATAACTACCATGCTATAAGAGCTCTCCAGGTACGCCGCCCGGCAGGAAAACCTTATGACGGCGTACGGAGCAGCTAGCCATACTTAGGCAGCGAGTTAAGCTATCGCCAGCTCCTACAGTCGCCGTCGCACCGACGCCGAGCCCAGTAGCTCCTCGTATCCAATTGGGAGCTCCGACCCGCTTCTCCGTTGATACAGGTGACTGTAGAGCTTTTTTAACCCAATGCGAAATCCAGTTCGAGCTCCATGCTCCATCGTTCCCCATGGAGCGAGCTAAGGTCGCTTTTGCCATGTCTCATCTGGCCGGAAAGGCTAAAGCCTGGGCTACGGCAGAGTGGCAAAACAAATCCGCAGAAAGAGCGATGGCGAGCTTCAGGTCTGTGCTTATATTGTGGCCAACCTGGTCACATCGTCGTGTTATGTCTAGTAAAAGACAATGCTCACCACTAGCACGGAGAAAAGTGGTGAGCCAGTCTGCCCAGTGTAAGGCCTCCGCCCGACCGTTACCAGTGGACACTTTCACAGTAGGTGACCAGTCCATCCAGCAGGCGGTGCTCGCGGACTCGGGCGCTGATGCCAGCCTTATGGACGCTAACCTGGTCAGACGCTTGGGAGTTCCCATGGTCCCCTTAACTGCATCAATGGAAGCCACAGCACTAGATGGTCATCACCTTTGGAAGGTAACACAGCACCGGTCCAATCACCATGGTCTTTCTAGATTCTCATGCCGAGCAGATCCATTTCCACGTGGTTGAGTCCTCTGCATTTCCTGTGGTATTGGGGTATACCTGGCTTAGACATCATAATCCCACCCTGGACTGGAGAACCGGGGAGGTGACGGGTTGGGGAGCATCCTGCCAAGATTCATGTTTTTCGTCAAGTTTAGATTCCCCGACTAGCCCAGATCTTGCTCCACCGGAGGAGCAGATCGGCCTATCCACAGTCCCATCCTGTTATCATGACCTCAACAGAGTTTTCAGCAAGGTGAGGGCTTCCACCTTGCCACCGCACCAATCATATAACTGCTGGATTGAGTTGCGTCCAGGCACCACACCCCCCAGGGGAGACTGTTTTCCCTCTCAGGTCCAGAATGCAAGGCCATGTCAGAGTACATCGAGCAGTCTTTGGCCGCAGGAAGCATCCTGCACTCGTCCTCACCCGCCAAAGCTGGTTTCTTTTTTTGTCTGCAAAAAAGATGGTTCACTTTGTCCATGCATCGATTACCGGGGCCTGAACGCCATCACAGTACGAGACTCTTACCCCTTACTTTTGCCTTCCTCAGCTTTAGAACTCCTTGCAGACACAAAGATATTCACTAAGCTAGAGAACGTGCAAACTCCACACAGAAAGACACCAGGGCCGCCTCCGGGAATCAAACCCAGAACCTTCTTGCTGTGAGGCGACAGTGCTACCCGCCGCACCACCGTGCCGCCCCGTGCATGATCTTGTATGGTAAACCCGTCCTGTTTCTAGCCCAGTCTCTGAAAGTCCAGTCTAGTGTTTTTGACCTGTGCTTGTTTTTTGACTAAGTCTTGCCTGCCTGACTACGTTCTCATTATATACTCGTTTATCCAAGCCACACTGTGCATTTGGGTCCTTCCACCATTGTGACATTGTGACATTGTGACACCTATGTGGAAAGCAAGTCGCATTTGTTTTTCATACACCCAACAAATCACTGCTCGTTGATGGTCACTCCCACACACAATCCCCTCTCTCACGGTGTTCCACACAAAAAAGAACAAAAACAAAAGGAACACATTACAACCATGAATGAACAAGATGCTAAATTAATTTCACCAAAGTTATACAATTTTTTTAATCCTTACTTTAACTATAAGACTACAAACACGAGAACGGTTGTTTTACCCATAAGTCTTAGCGGCTCAGGGCGGGACTAACTGCTGTGAGCCACTACAATTTGTTAAAATTGAAATTGCAATGATTGATGCACGATTTTGTATTCTCATTTGCTTTAGGTTTAGCGTTTTGAGACTGTTGCAACTCTCAAGTCTTTCTTTAATAAAATAAACATGTTAAAATAACTAAGGATTACTTTCCATCTGGAGGAAACTCTTCAGCCAGGTCATTTTGCAGCTCTTATATCCCGTAGCTCAATGGTTTAACTTCTTGCCTCTGGAGTGGGACATCTGGGTTTGATTCTTGTCTGAGACATGTTTATGCAATCACATTGTTATATAAATATTTGTATTTCCTAGATAAAGTGAGTTTTATGCTTAAAGTCTCACTATATTAATAATCTAAATCATAATTGAAGAACTTTTATACAATTTCAGTTTTTCGAGTAGGATGTATACAGCCCCTCTGAGCAGTGATTTAAGCGGCTAGTTTGGCTCAGTGGCAAGAAAGCATGACTCTAATGCAGGAAGTCCTTAAACAATATTCAGAAGAAGGATTTACAGCACTGTAGTCATGTGTAAAATGCTTTTAAGTTTCTATTGAAATCAAACTGCTTTTGTTTTATTTGTGCACATTCAGCTCTGCAACTTCTTCTTTGCAGATCTGATCAGTTATACATTCAACATAAATGAGTTACTGAGTTATAAATTAATATATCAGCAACTTTCAGCTATATTATAAAAGGGTCATCTGTGACTAGTCATTCACACTGTTGTACACTTTAGCAATTAACCACACAGCACAAATTCAGATCTTCAGCTTTACATAGCAATATATCTTTCCTTTAACTGGTTTATTATGACTTTATTATATGACTATTTTACAGTTTAGTAATTAGGCATACACTTCCAATCCACGACCAATTCAAATCTTTAGACAAAATAGCACATTTTCTGCTTTTGACTGATTAATTATGAATAGTTAATGAGACTATAGTACTGTTTAGCAATTTCCTGCACATGCGTCATCAAATGCTCCAACTTTTCCAAATCTAAAATTCAGCTACTTCTTCTGCAGCTACTGTCAGCTGTTTTAAATGTTTCCACAGCATTCAACTATTCCTTCAGTTCTTGGACTCCATTTACCTATTTTGATACATTCAACTATATTTTATCAAGTTCAGCAATTCTTTACATAGTTTTTTCATTTTAGCGTTTTTTGAATTTCAACAGATCTCTTTGAACAATCCCTAATTTGAAATTCAACTGCTTTAGCTTCTTCTGAAAATATTCAGCTCTGTTTAAACAACACTCAGTTCTGTTCAGTTGCATTCATCTATACTTTATGTGCTTAAGCTAATTTCAGATATGTTTTGAATGTTTCAGCTATTTCCAGCAATTCTTCAGCTATACATTCAGGATTCATTGTGCATTTTCCTATGGAAATGCTTTATCTAGTGTTAGCATTCATATTTCCTTTCTACGTCCTTTCTGTGATCAACGGCACGTAACTGCTCTCACTTTGAGCTACAGATACCGTTCAAATATGTCCAGTCTTTGTAGGAGAGGTGTGCTATTGTTTTTCTTAGTCATGTCTTTTATACTTTTATAAATATAAAGCTTTTTCTTCTCCCTATTAAAACAGGATTTTAACCATTTCAACCATCCAATAGGATCTGTAACACAGCCATCTAAGCTGAATATAGCATATACTATGGCTCAGTGGTAAAAGTCATTGACTCTAAAACCTAGAGTCTCAAGTTCAAAACCCCGCCAGGGCAACAACAATATATTAATCCATTCTGCATTCATGATTATTTAATGTGACCATATTACTGTTTGGCAATTACCTGCATGTGCTTCCTCCAATGTTCCAACTTTTCTCAATTGAAAGCTGCAGCTGTTTTAAATGTTTTTTCACAACTTTCAAATATTCTTTCAGTTCTTGGAATCTATTTACCTATTTTGATACATTCAGCTTTATTTCATCAAATTCAGCAATGCTTTACATACTTCCTTCTTTTTATGGGTTTTTTAACTTTCCTTAATTTGAAATTTAACTGCTTCAGCTTCATTTGAAAATATTCAGCTTTGTTTAAACAACACCCAGTTCTCTTCATATACATTAATCTATACTTTATGTGCTTAAGCTACTTTCAGATATGTTTTACATGTTTCAGCTATTTGAAGCAATTCTTCAGCAATACATCCAGCATGGAAGCGTGGAAAGTGGTACAAGTAATTATTAACTCTTTATCTGTTTTTTTTTTCTTCATGCAGATTCAGCTCTGTTTAAAATCCGTATCTTTAGATATATTCATCTATATATTCAACTAAGCTATTTCAAATAATGTTTTCAATGTTTCAGGTATTTTCATGAGTATATATTCTTGTATGTATATATATTTATATATATATAAATACCACTCTATTCTCACCCTCCGCGGGTGGTCTCATCCACTTTCCAAGCTCGGGTCCTCTACCAGAGGCCAGGGAGCTTGAGGGTTCTGCGCAGTATCCTTGCTGTTCCTACAGAGGCAGCCGGTAAAAGTGTCTACCCCCACCGTGTTTGGGTTTCAAATCTGCCGCTGTAGGTGGCGATTGACTCCCACTTTTGGTCCTAAAACATCGTAGTTGCTTACGTCATATAGCCTCTTGTAGAACAACCAATGATCAGGTCTTGGGTGGCCTAGTGGTTAACGTGCATGGCTACAAAAATTTTTTTGTCCGGGGTTCGAGTCTGAGTGGAAGCAGTTTTTTTACTTTAATTATTGGAAAAACAGCGTCTCATCATCATCATGTGATCACGAGATGACAACGTTGTATTACTTAGTGCATGGATCGCCAAGACCATGAACCGCTGGTCGCGTTATAGTATGAAGTTATGAACGTAAGTAAATTATGGCAAATTATGGCAGTTTAAAACCGAAAATAAGAAGCTGAACGGTGCGCCTTCCTGCGTGCAGCGTTCGATTTATGGCAGACAAGCTACTGTAACCCTGATTTCTCGCTGTTGGTACGGGCAATTTTCTTTACGTGGTATTCTTCTTTAATGCACCACACGGCAAGACAGTACGGCACATGTACACTTTTTTCTTTACGCCGCTCTTATCCAACGCGCCACCTTTTTCCTGTCCCCCGTCAACAAGGACAGGTAGGAACTAATGTTGATGACAAATAAAATCACAGTAGCTGAAATGTCACGTTTCCCAAACATAAAATAAAAAAAATAAAAAGGAATACTAACTAAGGTTACACTACTACAATTTAAAAAAGTGAATAAGGATGATCTAGACCAGAGGTCGGCCACCGGTAACACCCACGTTTTCAATGAAAAAAACAAACACTGGGAGCCGCGGAGGGCGGCAATATTATATTATTTGAGAACATTCAACATTTGTTTTTTTAATCCAAAGAAGACATAAAAGTCGGGGCTTAGAGATCTAACCGATGATAAAACATTGTCAAGGCATCGACAAAAACAGCTAACTCGCTTTTCCCTGCTTCAAACAGCTGCTGTGACTGAGAGCAACCCGTGCGGCATCACCCGTCAATCTGTAAACGTATTTATTGGTTCGGACGTTGTTCTGCCCGCTTTCATGTGGACACAAAACTCGTCAAAGCAATAGAGCTCAGTGTAGCATTTACAAATCACATGTGAACGTTTTAATTTTTTTTGTAAATAAAAATAATGTTTGCGCTGTTCAAACCTGGGGAATAAAAGCGATTCTAATTGTGAAAGCAGCTGATCAACTTTGTAGGAACACATTTCATATGGTAGAGGTGAAAGGGACACTAACAACCCAACGCAGCCGAGGCTGTAGCAGCAGAGAAACGCAGATCTTTGTCCTGCGTGTTGATGTGTGTTTCCCCTTCCCCCAGTGTCCCTGCTCTGGGACGTGGATGGCCACGCCCACTTTAATGCACCAGACGGACATGAAAGAGGGAATAACGAAACACCTTGTAGTAGGAACTGGTATATTTAGAAAACGCAGTAGTCCTAGTGTTATGTGTGAACTGGGTAGGAGACGGCAGCAGCGACTGAAGAGCGACTGAATAGAGTTGATGTCTTCCCCGCTGACAGGCGCATTCATTTGATAATGCACGTCCTTGGCTGACAGTTCAGTTGAAAAACACACTGAATCTTTATCAAACCATCCCTGAATAACATCTATGAACTGCAGTTTCGTCCTTGATTATCCATCCATCCATCCATCCATTTTCATCCGCTTATCCGGGGCCGGGTCGCGGGGGCAGCAGTCTAAGCAGAGAGTTCCAGACTTCCCTCTCCCCGGACACTTCCTCCAGCTCTTCCGGTGGGACCCCAAGACGTTCCCAGGCCAGCCGAGAGACGTAGTCTCTCCAGCGAGTCCTAGGTCTTCCTCGGGGCCTCCTACCGGTGGGACATGCCCGGAACACCTCCCCAGGGAGGCGTCCAGGAGGCATCCGAACTAGATGCCCGAGCCACCTCAGCTGGCTCCTCTCGATGTGGAGGAGCAGCGACTCTACTCCGAGCTCCTCCCGGGTGACAGAGCTCCTCACCTTATCTCTAAGGGAGCGCCCAGCCACCCTGCGGAGGAAGCTCATTTCAGCCGCTTGTATCCGTGACCATGCCCTTTCGGTCATGACCCAAAGCTCATGACCATAGGTGAGGGTAGGAACGTAGATTGACCGGTAAATTGAGAGCTTTGCCTTTCGGCTCAGCTCCCTCTTCACCACGACGGACCGATACACCGACCGCATTACTGCAGCCGCCGCACCGATCCGTCTGTCAAACTCACGCTCCTTCCTTCCCTCACTCGTGAACAAGACCCCAAGATACTTAAACTCCTCCACTTGAGGCAGGAACTCTTCTCCAACCTGGAGAGAGCAAACCACCTTTTTCCGGTCGAGAACCATGGCCTCAGATTTGGAGGAACTGATTCTCATCCCAGCCGCTTCACACTCAGCTGCAAACCGCACCAGCGCACGCTGGAGGTCCTGGCCTGATGAAGCCAACAGGACAACATCATCTGCAAAAAGCAGAGATGCTATCCTGTGGTCCCCAAACCAGACCCCCTCCGGCCCCTGGCTGCGCCTAGAAATTCTGTCCATAAAAATAATGAACAGAACCGGTGACAAAGGGCAGCCCTGCCGAAGTCCAACATGCACCGGGAACAGGTCTGACTTATTGCTGGCAATGCGAACCAAGCTCCTGCTCCGGTTGTACAGAGACCGAACAGCCCTTAGCAAAGGGCCCTGGACTCCATACTCCCGGAGCACCCCCCACAGGATGTCACGAGGGACGCGGTCGAATGCCTCTTCCAGATCCACAAAGCACATGTAGACTGGTTGGGCAAACTCCCACAAACCCTCAAGCACCCTGCTGAGGGTATAAAGCTGGTCCAGCGTTCCACGACCAGGCCGAAAACCACATTGTTCCTCCTGTATCCGAGGTTCGACTATCGGCCGAATTCTCCTCTCCAGTACCCTGGCATAGACTTTCCCAGGGAGGCTGAGAAGTGTGATCCCCCTATAGTTGGAACACACTCTCCTGTCCCCCTTTTTGTAAAGAGGGACAACCACCCCGGTTGTCCAGTCCAGAGGAACTGTCCCCCTCCTCCACGCGATGTTGCAGAGGCGTGTCACCCAAGACAGCCCCACAACATCCAGAGACTTGAGGTACTCAGGACGGATCTCATCCACCCCCGCTGCTCTGCCACCGAGGAGCTTACCAACTACCTCGGTGACCTCAGCCTGGGTGATGGGCGAGTCCGCCTCTGAGTCCCCTGCCTCTGCTTCCTCAGCAGAAGGCATGTCGGAGGGGTTGAGGAGATCCTCAAAGTACTCCTTCCACCGTCCGATAACATCCCCAGTTGAGGTCAACAGCTCCCCACCTCCACTGAAAACAGAGTTGGTAAAGAACTGCTTCCCCCTCCTGAGGCGCCGGACGGTTTGCCAGAATCTCTTTGAGGCCGAGCGATAGTCCTCCTCCATGGCCTCCCCGAACTCCTCCCAAGCCCGAGTTTTTGCCTCCGCAACGGCACGGGCTGCAGCACGCTTGGCCTGCCGGTACCCATCAGCTGCCTCAGGAGTCCTACAGGTCAACCATACCTGGTAGGACTCCTTCTTCAGCTTGATGGCGTCCCTTACCTCCGGCGTCCACCACCGGGTTCGGGGATTACCACCACGACAGGCACCGGAGACCCTGCGTCCACAGCTCCGAACGGCCGCGTTGACAATGGAGACGGAGAACATGGTCCACTCGGACTCTATGTCTCCCATCTCCCTCGGAATCTGGTCGAAGCTCTCCCGGAGGTGTGAGTTAAAGGTCCGTCTAACAGAGGGTTCAGCCAGGCGTTCCCAACAGACCCTCACAATACGTTTGGGCCTGCCAAGTCGTTCCAGCCTCCTTCTCTGCCAGCGGATCCTACTCACCACCAGGTGGTGATCAGTTGACAGCTCAGCCCCTCTCTTCACCCGAGTGTCCAAAACATATGGCCGAAGGTCAGGTGAAACGACTACAAAGTCTATCAGCGACCTCCGGCCTAGGGTGTCCTGGTGCCATGTGCACTGATGGACACCCTTATGTTCGAACATGGTGTTAGTTATGGCCAAACTGTGCCTAGCACAGAAGTCCAATAACATAACACCATTCGGGTTCAGATCAGGGAGGCCGTTCCTCCCAATCACGCCTCTCCAGGTATCACTGTCGTTACCTACGTGGGCATTGAAATCTCCCAGAAGAACGATGGGGTCCCCAGTTGGAGCGCTTTCCAACACTCCCTCCAGGGACCCCAAGAAGGCCGGGTACTCCACACTGCCATTCGGCCCGTAAGCACAAATGACGGTGAGTGACCTATCCCCCACCCGAAGGCGCAGGGAAGCGACCCTCTCGTCCACCGGGGAAAACTCCAACACATGGCGACTAAGCTGGGGAGCTATGAGCAAGCCCACACCAGCCCGCCGCCTCTCACCGCAGGCAACTCCAGAGTAGAAAAGGGTCCAGCCCCTCTCAAGGAGTTGGGTTCCAGAGCCCAGGCTGTGTGTGGAGGTGAGCCCGACTATTTCTAGCCGGTACCGCTCGACCTCCTGCACAAGCTCAGGCTCCTTTCCCCCCAGTGACGTGACATTCCATGTCCCTATAACCAGATTGGTTATCCAGGGATTGGGGCGCCCAGGCTCCCGCCTTCGACTGCCGCCCAATCCACTCTGCACCGGCCCCCTACGGTTCCTCCCGCGGATGGTGGGTCCACTTGAGGACGGCCCCACGTCGCTCTTTCGGGCTGTGCCCGGCCGGGCCCCGTGGGAATAGGCCCGGCCACCAGGCGCTCGCATACGAGCCCCAACCCCGGGCTCCTTGATTATCCATGATTATTATGGAAGAAGAGCAAATCTTCGCCAGTCCAAATTGTCCTACTTAATACTGTGTTTACAATAAAGGTAATAAATAATAATAATAGTATTTTCATTTTAAAATGCACTGCATATTTTAAACGAATGTCGAAGTGCTACAAATAACTTAGACCAGAAAGCTACGCTAAATGCATACGTTTTATTTTTGCAGAGTAAACATGTAGAACAAACTACTTGCTGCATTAATGAGTCTTAGACGTACAGCTGATCACGCCGCCCGATGCTGCCCAGTCTCCCACGGAGCTTTGTCCCGGAGCTGAAGTATTTCTCACTTGCTGATCGAGTAGTAGCAACACGTTAGCATGTCTATGCGGCTCTACGGGGGAGGGGAGGGATGTGAAGTTTGCCTTTGCGACTGTGAGCAAACATGAGACCAAAAAAAGCTTGGTCGAACTCAGATTCAAGTCATCTGAGTACGAAACACATCACATATCATTTGATCTCGTGTTTCAGTCAAGCGGCAGTCTGGAGCTCTCTGCTAAGACTGCTGCCCCGCGACCCATCTACGAATAAGCTTTGATTAAAAATTAAAAGCAGAGGTTTTATGTTTTTCGTTTTTCTCTAAACGAAAAAAACAGCTTTAAATTCAAGTCCGTGTGTTTTTGTTAAAAATATTTTTGTTCGGTTTATTGGTTTGTAATGCGGTGCTTTTATTCAGGATAGATAGACGGATGGGAAATCAAAGTTTCCAAACATACACGGGCCGAATAAGTCACATCAGCCACTCATTCAGTTACAATGACACGCACAGTCAAAACAAATTCTTGCTACATCTAGTGCACCACTCCCCCGTTCCTCTCGTAGCCGCATTGGCACATCCATACATTTGTGTATTGGTCACTCTCTGTCTGGACACATGACTCCGAAACACGTCACGTGTTTGTGTAAGAGGTTGATGTCGCCACCAAATTATAAGCAGAGGTAACGAGAGAACGACTTTTTGTGTTTTCCGTTTGTCTCTAAACAATAAAAACATATTAACTCCAATTCCGTGTCTTTTTGTAAAAAACAAATATGTTTGCCTGTTTTATTGGTTTGTAAGGCGGTGCTTTGATTAAAAGCAGTTTGCCGCTCATCGAAAGAGAAACGAAAACGCCGGTGAAAGTGGCTGGATGGACGGATGGGAAATGGAAATGTTGAAACGTACACTGGTCGAATAAGTGCTGTCAGCCACTCAGTTACAATGACACGCACAGTCAAAACAAGTCAAACTGCAGTTCTGCAGACACAGAGTAAACACGTAGGAACAAACATGTTGCTGTAATGCGTCGCTGTAGATCTGCTGATTTCTGGCGTCCTGTCAAAATTACGATCGACAACTGCTGTAAAACGAATTCCTATGATTTTTACGGTTATTTACGTAAAATCTACGACTATTGGAAAGCATTCATTAACAAGTTGTTGAAGTTTAAAACCTAAATAAGCGGCTGTAGTCGCAGATGGACTGCGCTCTATGTCTTTACTTGGCCATGCGCATTCAAATTATATTAATTAAACCGCGACGCATAATCACGGAATTATGTGAAGCCAAAATGTTGTATCAGATGTTAGAGCGGTGGGTGTGTACATATTTTTAGAGACGCCTTCTATCTAAAGACACGAAAAAGCTGAGGAGAATGAAAACAAGAATGTGTTGCTGCTGTGGCGCTGCCTGTTTTAAACCCAACAGAAAAACTATAACTTTGCAGTGAACAGAAAATAACTAAGCCATCAACAAGTTGTTGCCCTTCACACTCCCCACGTTTGAGCACACAACAGATACTTAATAGTAAAATGTGTGTTACAGGTAGAAACAGTCGGACCTCAGTTACGCTGTAGTGCTTTGGAGGCTTCTAATCAACGCTGCGCCACCTGGTGGTTAAAACAAGACTAGCGTCCTGATTTTTTTTCAGCCGGCTTCAGGATTAAAAATTTTTAGTCAGCGACGCACTCGCTGCACCGTGGCGACGCGTCGGTACTGCAGTAAAAACCCTAGTCACTTTGAACCGCTACCAATGTAGGACTGCACTTTTCTGGACTAAGATGTCGGATGTTTTTCCAGGGATCTGTTGTAGCCACTCCTCCAATTTGGGGGTCACTGCCCCTAGTGCTCTAATCACCACAGGCACCACTGTGGCCTTCACCTTCCAAGCCTTCTCCAGTTCTTCTCTGAGCCCTTGGTATTTCTCTAGTTTCTCATGTTCCTTTTTCCTGATGTTGCCATCGCTTGGTATTGCCACATCCACCACTACGGCTTTCCTCTGTTCTTTGTCCACCACCACAATGTCTGGTTGGCTCGCCATTACCATTCTGTATCTGGAAGTCCCACAGGATCTTGGCTCACACGTTCTCTACCACCTTGGGAGGTGTTTCCCACTTTGACCTTGGGGTTTCCAGTCCATACTCTGCACAGATGTTCCTGTATACTATGCCAGCCACTTGGTTATGGCGTTCCATGTATGCTTTCCAGCATACATGGCATTCCTGCCAGCATCTTGCACCCTGCAGTTATGTGCTGGACTGTCTCAGGGGCCTCTTTGCACAGTCTACACCTTGGGTCTTGTCTGGTGTGGTAGATCTGGGCCTCTATGGCTATGATAAGTGCCTCTGTGCTGTCCTTCAGCCCAGCCCTTTCAAGCCATTGGTAGGATTTGTTGAGATCAGCCTTGCTGATCTCAACAAATCCTGAGATCAGGATTTGTTGATCCTGATCTCAGGATCAACAAGCCTGAGATCAAGCCTGAGATCAAGCCTGAGATCAAGCCTGAGATCAAGCCTGACTTGCCTTACTCGTTGGAGGTATTTGGCTGTTGCCGCATTCCTTGTTGCCTGTTCAAGGTTGCCGTTTGCCTGTGGTATTCCAAGGTACTTGTAATTGTCCTTAATGTCTGCTATTGTTCCTTCTGGGAGTGAGACCCCTTCTGTGTGGATTACCTTGCCTCTCTTTGTCACCATCCTCCCACATTTCTCGAGCCCGAATGACATCCCGATGTCCGAGCTGTACTGTAGATCCTGGTGGCATTCAGTGATCCATGTGTGTGGCATTGAGTCATAGGCAATTGTTCTGTCTACCAGGAGTTGGTGTTTGGCTCCTCTGGTATCCTTACCAATGCCCTTCTGTGCTTCGCTCATGTATTGACCCATGTGCCCACTTATCTTAGACGCGATGATGCCTGACATGAGCTTCCATGTTGTGGAGAGACAGGTTATTGGCCGGTAGTTGAATGGGACTGTACCCCTTGAGGGATCCTTCATTATCAGGATCGTTCGCCCTTCGGTTAGCCATTCAGGGTGAGTCCTATCACTTAGCAGCTGGTTCATTTGTGCTGCCAGGCGCTCATGGATTGCAGTGAGCTTCTTTAGCCAGTAGGTGTGGATCATGTCAGGGCCAGGTGCTGTCCAGTTTTTCATACCTGAGACTCTCTGTTGGATGTCTGCCACTGTGATAGTCACTGGATTCTGTCCAGGGAGGTTGTTGTGATCCCTCAGATCCACCAGCCACCAGTTGTGTGATGCCTCCCTCTCCCATATACCCTTCCAGTACTGTTCAGTTTCCAGCCTTGGTGGGTCTGCTCTGTTGTTATTACCCTGCCATTGAGAGTACACTACTCTGTATGCAGTTGGTCAGCTTATTTTGATATTTTAGTCTGTTGACAAGTAATTTGTAATTCTAGTGTTATGGTGCAGATTATGTGGAAAATGTGATGGAGACCATCTTCAATAAAGTCCTGCTGGACTCAGGTTGTTATATGGAGGACCTTATTAACATCTGTCTGGTCCTGTTCCTTGTTTTATTTTGAGTTCCTTACATTCGGTAGTGTCTGGTTCCGTTCCCTGGTTTTATTTTTAAGTCCTTCCTGTCTGTCATTCTTTGGTTCTGATCTCTGGTTTTATTTTGAAGGACTTCCTGCCATAATCACTCCACAGCTGTTCCCTGCCATTACCGGTCATTATCCACACCTGCACGTCATCAGTAATCAGTTCACCTTGTACTTAAGCACCACCTCTCACCCCAGTACCTTTGCCAGATTGTTAGTTCGTGTTGCGTGTTATTCACCACCCTCCAGTGTTCTGTAGCCTAGCACAGTCTTGTTTTGTGAACCTTGTTTTGACCACTGACGCCGAGCCTGTCTAGTCCCTGTCTGTCTTGTATGCCTTGGATTTTGATCTTGCCTGATACCGACCTTGCCTGCTTACCTGACCACGATCTTACGCCTGACGGAACGGTATTGTAATCCAGACTCTTGTTTATGAACCTTGCCTGTCCCTGACACCGATTCTGCCTGATCCTGTATACTGTAGCCACGTATAGACTCTGAGTTTCGGAATAAATCCCTTTTGTTTTCACATCTCAGTCTGTCTGTGCCGTGCATGTGGGTCCGCCGCCTTTGACGTTCTGACAACATCCCTGTCCCACCGGCCCTCTGAGCAGAATTTGAGCAACCTGACAGAAAGGAGGTCATTAATGTCATGCCAAGATTTAACAAACCAGCAGCATAAAAGCTAAGTTGAAAACGTGTTTGCTCCAAACACCATTAATACTGATTTAACTACCTGTATATATTGTTTACATTTGTGAAGGTTGTAAGATACATAGGAAATACTGGACATTTCATTAATCTGCTATTCTATTCTCTATACCTTCTAGAGTGGTGTCAAGGAAAACATCAATTTTCTGTACAGCAGCTGCACTGCTTCCAATGTCTTCCAAAACCTGATGAAGAAAAAAAAATCGTCACATTTCCCCAGGCAACTGCTCATGACTGTACCTGTTCCACTCCAGAAACTATGCATTCAGCATAACTATGAATCATACCTGTTCATTTTGTGGTCTGCAAATTGAACTGTGACGGTAACTTATCCAGCATTATAGTGCTGGTGCATTGGTTAAAAATAAAGTTGGCTTTGACTATTGCTGTTTCACTGAACTATTTTTGTATGTATATACCTAATGAGGGAAAACAGACAAATGTTTTATAATATTTCAACTTTTATTGAGGTATTGCCACAAAAACAATAATTTAGGCATTTCACAGGTGGTCTAAGTCCAACATAGGACCCTTTTCCCTCAGGAAACACTGCCCTGATCCAGACCAGGGAAGGTAGGATGACAGCTTGGACACTTCACCCTAGAAGTCCCCAGCACCAGCTAACAAGACTTCTAGGCTAGATACCTGCAACGACTTAAGATACACACAGACACAGTACTGACAAATTTATGAAGAAAAAACAATAACTACATTTCTATTAGTTATATATTAGCACTTGATATATCATACACCCTACTAAAAACAATTCAAAATATATTAGGTCAATATATATTTAGAAACAAAATTATGTTTGTAAACCAGAGTTCCCAGGTACATTATGAATAATCTGTAAAGAGTAAAATGTTCTAAAATTGTTTATGAATTTCTGAGATAATGATTTATTCCATGCATGTGTAATTGTCTGATATACTGTATATTAAATGTGTTCTGTAATGAATACACTGTTGGGGGACCTCATCTGTATAATCTGTTATTAACAGAATTATTATTAAGGTCCCACATGCTCAAACAAAGGAGGCATTGCGGCCTGCATGTAATGTCTTCATCCTGATAGTAGTGAGTGAGAACAAAGAGATTTCAAACCTGAGTGCCAAAACCAGGCGCCAGGCTGGAGAACCATACCTGGCAACCCGCTGAGACATCCAACTCCTGCTGATAAAAGCGACAAACGGAGGAGAAACTTGGAAATCAGCCATCCTGATTGGATCACACAATAGGAGGGGCGTGACCAAAAACACGGTTATAAAAGCCGCTGTGACCAAAGATTCGTCCCTTGTTCTCTTCGACCCTCTCCTCAAATCTTCAAGACCACTGCAGACCCTTCTTCTCTCCGTCCACCTGGAGCTTCCCTCTGCACCGGCACGCCTGGAGCCTCCACCGCAGCCAGCAGCTGAACTAACGGGGACGTCGTCACAGAGAACGGGCCTGATCACCCATCTACTTCCAGCCATCCGGCAGGGAACCGCCAGCTTAACTGGCTCACCCGCCGCCGCATCAGCTGATCACGACGCGATCACCGCACCGGTCCGCACATCTGGACCGGACCGGACCACAACAACGCAAGCGCTCTCCCCCCTCCTTTCTCTTCCTCTCTCTCTCTCTCTCTCTCTCTCTTTCTCTCTCTCTCTCACACACACTCACACACACACACCCCTCTTATCTCAGGTAACGCGCCTACACATACAGTACTTCCAGACAAACACGAAGATTAAGTTGTGATTTGCTGAGTTATTCAAGATAGTATTGACACTAGAGTTAATATTAATTGTTTTAAAAAGCGTTATTTAATTGGTCGTTGTCTGTGATTATCTGTATATGGTTTTACAGCACTGGTAAATTGAGTCGGCTATGGTACGGAGCTCATCCATCAACCAACTTAAATACAATTGAGACTGTATTGGCTATTCCAAATTGGTTATTGGTCCCTGGCAACAGGGTGGTGCCCCATAAATTAAGTAATTATTAATTCCATTAATAATTATTAAATCAATAATAGTTAAGTGTTTCACTTACCAAACTATAGACTTTGTATATATAGTTATAGTTGTAGTTATATATATAGTTATATATATTTAAGCTAATAACCAAGTTTTGTGAATCACAAATTAAAACATAATTGGTATCTCCACTCAAGAGCTATAAATCCAATTATTATAATTTGTGCTCCTCACATATCCCCAACACAATTGGTGCAAACCTGTGAGGTTAATCAAACTCAGCCCTTTCTGAGACTTGGCTAATTCACTTGGCACTACCACCACCCTCACATTGCCCCAACAACACATTCAATCATTCTGGCTCCAGTCCTGGATCCTCAACCATACATGACAGTAGATTTGGCAACTGGTTCAGGCGTCTTGAGGTAAGATTTATCAAAATTTTTATTTAATTTATTAATAAAGGTAATAAACACGTGCAATATCTTGACAGCAACAGTTGTGGTCACACCATGCCTCTGTAGGCATTCACTGTTCCCACATTGGCACTTAGCAGAACGAGAAAGAAAAAAACATGTAAAAATGAAGTTATATTAGTTTATCGAACCATGGTCCCAAACTAGCTGTAGACGTGGTATGAATATTCTGTTGTATTAATTCAGGCTGCTTATTGGCAACCATTGGTATTAGCGTTAGCAGCTAATCAAGTTGCATATTATATAAATCAATAAATTAAATGTGAATCTGCCAGTTAGACGTACCTTGTGCCAGTCGAAGTGTAACCACTTCAACAGCCTCCCATTCGACTTCAGATTCAGATTTTGGATCAAACATATGGTTGAACTCCACTATGAGGACGCGATGGATCACGGCTATGCGCTTCCTCAAAAGGGCGTGGCAATCAACTTCGCTTGCGACACACTCCAAAAATAGAGCGTTGTGGATGAGAGCTTAAAACACACGTTTTCAGACGGGCCGTGTGGGCGATCTACAGCGCTTTTTGGCATGAAAAGTTACAGACACCTTACTGAGACATCAAGGTCCAATTCTTTAGTATTGTGGAGCATGAAAAAAGCGTGTGCATGGACCTTTAAATTGAAATTATTATTATTATTTATTAGCTTTAATGTAAACACAGCTTTAATGTAAACACAGTTGTTCATGCCAAAGAAAACACAAGGCTAAGAGAACTCAGTGAGGTTCTCATCAAGCTTCTGTTGGCTAAAAATGAAGGTTATTTTCCTGGCCTGGCATATCTTGACATTACTAGGGGGATAAAGCCCATAGATTACAAATTACCTCCAGGCCTACAGCAGAAATGTTTTTTTCAGGCTCTCGGTACAAAAAAGAACGTGGTGTTACTTTCCCGCCCTCTCCGTTCTTTGTGGACTTTGTTTATGCCCAGGCAAAAGCAAGAAATGATCCAAGTTTCACTCTATCAAAAACTTTCCGGACTTCCACCAAAAAATAAGACAGATGTTTCAGCAACCACTAACACAGACCAAAAGGACGTTCCCATACGGCACTGCCCTGTCCACAATAAAAATCATCCTGTAGCTAAATGTAGAGCCTTCAGGGCGAAACCATTGTTGGAAAGAAAAAACATCCTAAAAGAAGACAAGCGATTCTTTAGGTGTTGCTCGCCAAACCACCTGGCTAGACACTGTGTAGTGAGTCTAAAATGTGGCGCGTATGAAAGTGAGAGGCACTTCTCCGCGATGCACCCTGACACCTCTCAAAAACCACATTGCCCCTGTCTAGACCAGGTGCCGATCCACAGGATGGTGGTCGACCTGAGGTAACGTCACAATATACTGAAGTCTGCGGTGAGAGTTGAATTTCCTTGGTCTTGCTCCAAGGTGTGTTTGGTACGGGTCTTTTCTCGGGGACAGCCAGAGCGCTCCGTCAAGATGTGTGCAATCCTTGACGATCAAAGCAACCGATCACTGGCTCATTCTGAGTTTTTCCACCTGTTTAGGATCGAAGGTAACCCATCATCATATCTGATGAAGATGTGGGCTGGTACAGTGGAGATGACAGACAGAAAAGTAGTCTGTTTACAGATTGAAACAACAGATGAAAGTGTGTGCCTGGATCTCCCGCCCCTCATCGAGTGTAATGAAATAATGACTAACAGAACTGAAATACCGACACCAGAAGTCGCTCTTGCACACCCCCACTTGAAACACATTGCCTCTCACATCCCCGGGCTAGATGTTGATGCTGATATGATGATTCTGCTGGGGTGAGACATAATAAGAGTGCA
Source organism: Betta splendens (assembly GCF_900634795.4). Classification (NCBI taxonomy): domain Eukaryota; kingdom Metazoa; phylum Chordata; class Actinopteri; order Anabantiformes; family Osphronemidae; genus Betta; species Betta splendens. The sequence continues at coordinate 15,782,192 of NC_040888.2, read as the reverse complement.
TAAAGTAAGGCAACAGGCGAACATGCCCTTTGCTCAGTGTCTTGACTTGGGTTGGCTAATCGTAGGTGAGGTGTGTATCAACAATGCTCACAAGCCGACTGCAAAACTTGCAAAACTCACATACTGTGGAATGGATGCCCGTCCCTCCTCATTCCTTACCATAACAGCATTGGTGTGATAGAGTGTGGTAAATTCTGTCTCTCTTATGGGGTTATTTCTGTCCATTGCAGGTTGGCCACTAAAACAAATAAGTTGCTGCAGCTATGTAAACATGGACTTTCGATGGACAAGTAGGCACTTGTTGGTTGCATAAACAACACAGCTTTAAAAAGTGGGCATTGGGAGATGTTTCTTAAAGTGCCTCGCAGAGGGTCTGCTGCAGACACCCAGCTGACCTTTTTTGACCTCTTAGTTTGTTCTGCAGACGAACCTCCAGGTGAATTCGGCCAACACCTCTCTCATGAATATTCTGTGATTGTACTGTTTCATTATATGTAATAAATTCATGTGTTAATTTGAGCATAAAAGTTGAGTCCGTGTGAAATCTCTCATGTTTTAAAACCCACACCTGTCAAAGAAAAGCTGGGGCTCAAGCTGTTTGTGTGTACTGAGAACGACTATAAATATGCCATGTCATGTGAAGACAAAGCCTTGCTTAGTATTTTGCGGAAAGAGGTTCATCAGGATGATGTGTGTGTACCACCCGTTCAAGACAGCCAAGAATGCTGGTACCTGCCCATGTTCGGAATGTATCACCCACATGACCCCGGACAGGTAAGGGTCGTGTTCGACTCAAGTGCCCAACATCATGTCTCTCAACTCAGTGCTACTGAAAGGGCCTGATTTAAACAACACCCTCCTAGGCGTGCTACTGTGGTTCAAAAAGGAACTTGTCACTGCTGATATCCAGCAAATGTTTTACGAGTTCCTAGTGAGACATGACCACAGAGACTACTTAAGATTTTTATGGCATAAGGACAATGATCTGTCAAAGGAGGTCTAGGAGTTTCACATGTGCGTGCATGTATTTGGTAACATTCCATCGCCGGCTGTAGCAATCCACTGTCTTCGAAGAGCTGCTGATAAAGGTGAACAGGAGTTTGGAGCAGATACAAGACGTTTTGTGGAGAGACATTTCTACGTGGATGACGGCCTGATATTGGTGCCTACAAAGTCTGCAGCTATAGAGCTACTTAAGCGTACCTGTACATCGCTTGCAGAGGCAAACCTGAGGCTGCACAAAATCGCATCAAGGACTTAGGTCTGAACGATGAAACTTTGCCAACTCAAAGAAGCCTGGGTTTGTGTTAGGACATAAACACGGACACCTTCTCCTTTAGGGTCGCTGTTGCAGACAAGCCATACACATACCGTGGAGCGCTCTCAGTCATTAACAGTATCTTCAACGCTTTGGGACTAGCAGTGCGAGTGACAATCAGAGTGGAGAATGGAGTTCAGGATTGGGATACTCTTCTTTCTGAGGACAAAAAGAGTAGTTGGGAGATGTTGAAATCATCACTTTAATCAATCACTTCAAAAGCTCAGTAGTCTTCACTTGCCTCGCTGCTACACGTCAGCGTCACTCTCAAAAGCCAGATACACAGAATTGTGTCTCTTTTCTGATGCATCAAACTGGGCTGTCATTGAGAATGGCCACTGTGAAGTTGGCTTCGTGTTTCTTGCAGTCGAGATGGCAGAGCTCATCATGGATGAACTAGACCTGTTATGGGAAAAATTGTCTCTTCCTTATTTTTATGTGTCTTCCTTATTTCTATGCATTTCTATGCAGTTATTATACGATTTATGACTTATGTTCTGCAATTAATATCTTATGTTTTGTCTTACTGTATGCATTTGACATTTCACCTACATTGTTCAATGGTTGTCTCTGCCTGATAGACTCTCAACTCTAGCTCCCAAACCCAAGGTCGGGGAGTTGTGTCTCTGTCTGTTGAGACTTGGTGCTCCTTTCTCACAGATAGTTGGACGTCAGCGACGCAGGTGTGAGAAAGTAAAAATCTTCACACACACTGCGACAGGGAGGAGATGGTGCATGTAATTTGATTGGGTTAGAAAGACATTCCACCCTAGTCGGACAGAGAAGCTAAAAGGCAGAAGCAACTTGAGGATCGTGGGCTCTTTGCATCACACCTTCGTGGTGTGTGCACTGATCTCCCCAGCTGGTTTTTGGTTTGTTGATGTGCACGATCAACATCCATGCTTTTTATTTGCTTTCCCCATTATTTTTATTTTCTTTATTATTTCAATAAATCGCACAAAAGGACAACTCTCTCTCATCTACTTCTTTATGGAAAATTTCCACCACAGAAATTGGCGTTGTCGGCAGGATCCCGCGGCAGGTCGTCTGGACGGTGTGACCAGGGACGATAGTCCTGAGGACTAGGGTCGCTCAGCCTCCAAACCTCTACAGACATTCAGAGCTGGGAGGACTGCTCACCCGTCTGGATCGCCTCTGACGAGATCCACGAACTCAGATTCAAACTCAAATCCTAATTTGGCTCGGCTTGGTGAGAGAGATTCCTTTTAATTTGGGAAAAAACAAAAAGAAAATATAACTAGGAAAAGAGATAATAATATTTCTAAAACGACTATGTGGCTGAAAACATCTAAAATATAATAATTAGGACCAAACAATTTTTTTTAATTAAAAAATTTAATATTCGGGTAAAAATTAATTAGGTCAAAGTCTGCCCTGGTGGTCGAGACGGTGGTTGCTAAGGGTTGGCTCGTGGGACCGAGCTTGTTTTGTCTGTACTGAGGATACAGACCAGTGTGCAGATCTGAGCGCAGTCCAAAGGGTGTGGACAAGGAAATAAAAGACGGCTTCTGAAATACGGAGCGCGTTTGCAGGGGGAAGTGGTTTTGAGATACGAGGGACCCGGGTCTTAGAGGGGCCTGACGGTGAGGGACCACTTCCGAGAACCCTGTCGCTGATCTGAGCGGTTCCCTTCCTACGGAGACGTCCGTGGAAGAGAAATTTCGAAAAAAGGTTCCGGCCGGAACACATAAAAATCTAAGGCAGGAAACCGCCGGGACTCTGAAAGATGGGTTCGGGGCGATCTAAGTCTCCACCACCAGACTGCAGCATTACAAAATTAAAAGTAATTATAAAAGTAAAACGTAAATATGGTTATTAGTGCGTTTCATGTTTCCATGAGTGGGAAACTGGTTATGGGTTCAAAAGGAGAATCGCTTTGTGTAAGGACATATGCACCTTAAAAGAAAAATTAGAGACAAAAGAAAATACTTGAAAAAGCAAAACTATCAAAACTAAAGCCCTAAAAGAAACAAAAGATGAAAGTAACGGAAAGAAAGGAGATAACAACTCTGGGGAAGAATTGTTTGCACTCTGCCACAGACACACATACACCACACACACACGTTGTCACGATCTGGGTTTTGTGTCTAGTTGTTCCTGTTTTATTTTGGTAATCTCCTGGTTTCTGTTCCTGTTTTAGCTTTACTTCCGGGTTTTGTTCTCGTCACAGCTGTCCCTGCTTCACCTGATCGTTATCCACACCTGCACTGTATCAGTAATCAAGTCACATTGTATTTAACCACCACCAGTGTCCTCAGTCCCTTGCCAGATCGTTGTTTGTATGTTACCGTTGTTCCAGTTCATTGACTCTGAGCCTGCCACGTCTGTCTGGATTATCTACTGTTACCTGTGTATGACCCCGGACCGTTGTGACCTGAGTTTTTGGATTAAATATCAGTCTGTGACTGTTTTGTTTCTTGGTTTTTTTTTTGGCGGCGAGTCTCCTTCACCTGCGAGGAAGTATGGAGTTCACCTGCGCCGAGCTACCCAGCGACCTACGCGTTTATTTTCAAATCCTCGCGGAGGATTACCGACGGGCGGTTAACCCGGAGAACCAGCGCAGCGCCGTGGAGGTGGCGATCTTGACGCTGGAGGACGATGACAGCGTGTTGGAGCGCCCCAGTGTTCGTCGCCTCTATGAGCGACTGTGCGCGAGGTTCAATGAGCTAAGCGACGCGCTCCGCACCACGCCAGCGCCGGTCGCACCGCCGAAGGTTTCGGTTTCCTCCTCCCCGCCCCGTCGCACCGTTGTGTCTGCACCAACCTGCCCAGCTCCATGTTTGTTCCGCTGGGAGGATTTCCTGCACTCATGCGGTCCCCAGTCCCCAGTTCAGCCGTGTGTTGCCCAGTCCCCAGTTCAGCCGTGTGTTGCCCAGTCTCCAGCTCAGCCGTGTGTTGCTCAGTCTCCAGTCCAGCCGCGAGCTGTTCAGTCTCCAGTCCAGCCGCGAGCTGTTCAGTCTCCAGTCCAGCCGCGAGCTGTTCAGTCTCCAGTCCAGCCGCGAGCTGTTCAGTCTCCAGTCCAGCCGCGAGCTGTTCAGTCTCCAGTCCAGCCGCGAGCTGTTCAGTCTCCAGTCCAGCCGCGAGCTGTTCAGTCTCCAGTCCAGCCGAGCCCTGTTCAGTCTCCAGTCCAGCCGAGCCCTGTTCAGTCTCCAGTTCAGTCGAGCCCAGTCCCGGTTCCAGTTCAGTCGAGCCCAGTCCCGGTTCCAGTTCAGTCGAGCCCAGTCCCGGTTCCAGTTCAGTCGAGCCCAGTCCCGGTCTCAGCCCAGTCGAGCCCAGTCCAGGTCTCAGCCCAGTCAAGCCCAGTCCAGGTCTCAGCCCAGTCGAGCCCAGTCCAGTACTCAGCCCAGTCGAGCCCAGTCCAGGTCTCAGTCCAGTCGAGCCCAGTTCAGGTTCCAGTCCAGTCGAGCCCTGTCCAGTCGAGCCCTGTCCCAGTACAGTCGAGCCCTGTCCCAGTACAGTCGAGCCCTGTCCCAGTACAGTCGAGCTCTGTCCCAGTTCAGTCCAGTCACGCTCCTGTCCCAGTTCAGTCCAGTCACGCTCCTGTCCCAGTTCAGTCCAGTCACGCGCAGGTCTTATCCCAGTCAGAGGACTCCACCTGTCGAACGGGTGCTGTGCACACCCGATCAGGCCCGACGTCTCCTCCGTCGAGCTCGGCAGCTGTAAGCAGTCATGCCGGCTCCGGAGGGGACGCCGTCCCAGTTCCTGTCGGCCATGTTGCGGCCGTTCCTGTCGGCCATGTTGCGGCCGTTCCTGTCGCCATTGTTGCGGCCGTTCTAGTCCCTGTTCCTGTTCCCTGTCGGCCATGTTGAGGCCGTTCCCAGTCGGCCATGTTGAGGCCGTTCCAGTCGGCCATGTTGCGGCCGTTCCAGTCCCGTTCCTGTTCCTGTCGGTCATGTTGAGGCCCGTTCCAGTCCCTGTTCCTGTTCCTGTCGGCCATTTTGAGGCCGTTCTGTCGGCCATGTTGCGGCCGTCCCCGTTCCTGTTCCTGTCGGCCAAGTGAGGTCGTTCCTGTTTCTGTCGGCCAAGTAGATGCCGTTCCTGTCCCTGTCGGCCAAGTAGATGCCGTTCCTGTCCCTGTCGGCCAAGTAGATTGCCGTTCCTGTCCCTGTCTGGCCAAGTAGGATTGCCGTTCCTGTCCCTGTCGGCCAAGATTAGAGCCGTTCCTGTCACTGTCCAGTCTCGGGGCTGTGCAGTCCAGGCGGACCTCCATGAGGAGGTCGGCCCAGGCTCTGCAGTCCCCGCGCACCTACAGGAGGAGGTCGCGCCAGCTGCAGTCCCCGCGCACCTCCAGGGGGAGGTCGCGCCAGCTGCAGTCCCCGCGCACCTCCAGGGGGAGGTCGCGCCAGCTGCAGTCCCGCGCACCTCAGGCGGGAGGTCCGAGATTGCAGTAGGAAAGGAGGGGGGTAGAGAAAGACGACCAGAAAAGGAGAAAATAAGGAGGGGGAGAGAAAGTAGAAGAAAGGAGAAAAATCAGGAGGGGGTCGAGAAAGTAGAAGTAAGGCGGAATAAGGAGGGGGGGAGAGAAAGTAGACAGAGTCACGGGGATCCAGGAGGGGGTCGCGCCCGTCGCAGTCCCGGCGGACCTCCAGGAGGGGGTCGCGCCCGTCGCAGTCCCGGCGGACCTCCAGGAGGGGGTCGCGCCCGTCGCAGCCCCGGCGGACCTCCAGGAGGGGGTCGCGCCCGTCGCAGCCCCGGCGGACCTCCAGGAGGGGGTCGCGCCCGTCGCAGCCCCGGCGGACCTCCAGGAGGGTATTGTTCCTGGCAGCTCGGCCCCGGCCGCACCTGCATCGGTTCCTGGCGGCCCGGCTCCGGCCGCACCTGCATCGGTTCCTGGCGGCCCGGCTCCGGCCGCACCTGCATCGGTTCCTGGCGGCCCGGCTCCGGCCGCACCTGCATCGGTTCCTGGCGGCTCGGCTCCGGCCGCACCTGCATCGGTTCCTGGCGGCTCGGCTCCGGCCGCACCTGCATCGGTTCCTGGCGGCTCGGCTCCGGCCGCACCTGCATCGATTCCCGCCGGCCCGGCTCCGGCCTGGTCTCCACGTCCGTCGTCGCCTCTGGTTCCTGCATCGTCTCTGGCTCTGCTGCCGGACTGGTGGCCTCGCCCTCGGCGCCGCCTGCTGCTTGGATGGCGCTGCCTCCTGCGGCGCCGTCCGCCTCGACTCCTCAGCCTCCTGGATCAGCGTCCGCCAGGAGGACATCGCCGTTCGGGGGGTCCCCGTGGACGCTGGCCCAGACCAAGGGCACTGGGTGTTGCCCCTCTGCCTCAGCGGCGGCTGGGCAGGATCTCACCGCGTCTCCACCCGCCTTAAGAGGGAGCGGCGAGACGTCGTTGTTGTTTTCCTGGTCATGACTCTGTTTCCTGTTTCACGGACATTAGTGTTGTCTTCTTGATTTTGGGACTCGGTCTTGTTTTGTTTTTCTGTTAGGTTCTCTGGTTTGGCGTGTTTGGGCGTGAGTTTTGTTTGATGGGGGTTCCCGTTTTGCCCTCCCCCCAGTCCGCCCTCCGCCCGCCCTGTCCGTGTTCTGTGCGGGTTGTCTTTGGTTCTGTCCCTCCGCCGGTCCTCCCTCCGCCCGCCCTGCTCGGGTTTGTTGTTTTTTTTGGTCGTCTGGAATCCGCCCTTGAGAGGGGGGTACTGTCACGATCTGGGTTTTGTGTCTAGTTGTTCCTGTTTTATTTTGGTAATCTCCTGGTTTCTGTTCCTGTTTTAGCTTTACTTCCGGGTTTTGTTCTCGTCACAGCTGTCCCTGCTTCACCTGATCGTTATCCACACCTGCACTGTATCAGTAATCAAGTCACATTGTATTTAACCACCACCAGTGTCCTCAGTCCCTTGCCAGATCGTTGTTTGTATGTTACCGTTGTTCCAGTTCATTGACTCTGAGCCTGCCACGTCTGTCTGGATTATCTACTGTTACCTGTGTATGACCCCGGACCGTTGTGACCTGAGTTTTTGGATTAAATATCAGTCTGGCCGCATCTCCTTGTCTATCGTCTCATCGCTGTGCATGTGGGTCCGTTCATTGCCGCTCTCTGACACACGTCATGTCAAGAGCAAATGCTCCCATTGTTTCTGCTCTCTATTCTAATGCAGAACTGAGCGCGATGAGGGTAAATCCGGATCTGGACTCCTTTCCCACCATCAGCAGAAGAACCGAAGGAGAAGAAGCGCCTGACCAACAACCAGAACGGGGTGGAAGCTCTGACACCACAGCAGCTGGAGGACACAGACCACAGCATGGACGCCTCAGCGACTCCACAACGTCTGCAGCCATCACGTTCTGGGCTCCTCAGATGAACCAGCTACTACAAGCGTGTGTGTCTGACACAGACACCTGCTTATGACAATCAGCAAAGGAAAACAAGGACAGAGCAACAGCAGAGTGAGAAGACGTGCTCTGACACAGACACTGGTTGAAACAACAGGAGAGGCTTCAGACGTGATCGGCCCAATAGAGCTGCATCTGAGGATCCAGGAAAGGTCTGTCATCGAGGAACAACTGTCCCATCGAAAGGCTTCACCCACTGGCGCTCACATCAGACTGATGGTTGGGGAAGGAGGAAGGTGACGGTTCCTTTTCACGTGACGTACAAGACGGTACCGCAAACATACACACACATTCATACACGCAATGAAGAAACACGCTCAAATTCATGTTTATGCTTATCTGCTTGCAATGAAGAATCGCTTTTTGCTTAAAAAATCCCACAGAGTGATTTTCAAATTATGACAAACAGCTAAATGACAACTGCTGCATGACTTTACAGTCTGATGGGTTCAAACTATTTTAACTTGCAAAAAATTCAGTAATAAAATCCTCTATGTTTCTAAAAGGGTTTGTGCACAATATAGGTTTGTCTGGCCAGACTAGAAGACTATAGGAAACAAAACAGACTATAGAGAAAACAAAACAGACTGTAGAAAAAGAAACAAAAAAAACAGACTATAGGAAGACTGAGACTGACTGAAACAGACTATTAATGACTATTAAAGGGAAGACGACTATTAGAGAGAAGTAATAATAATTACTGTACGTACCAGACTATTAAAGAAAACTTATTCTTTCACTGTCTTGTGCAACATCTGACAGCGAGACACCTTGAGATTTATTGTTGCTTTCAAATTTATGCCCAGTTAATTTTTAGGAAGAGATCTCATGTGTAGTTTAGGTATTTGATTGATTTCCACTCCAGACGGAGTGCAGGTTACGTCTACAGACATTCTAAATAATCCCTCTTTTGTTGCTGTTAACTTCAGCTCAGCTGTGCTCTTATCATTAGCTGCTGAGAGGGGGCTGTAACTGAGGCCCTCACACAGGCTGCATCACAGCTTATGATTTCACACACACACACTGACAAACTGACCTCAACTTCCCTCTTTTGGGATGAACACAGGTCTGCACTTGCGATTTCTTTTCCTAACGAACAAAAAAGATTTTTATTTTTATTCTACAGTTCCACACGTCCCTCTGTGAAAACATGATGGAGACAGATGACAGGACGTGGGTCCTTTCGTGAACAGATGTCAACGGGGTGGAGACTGGTGAACGACTTCTGACCCCATGTGACGTATTCACCTACTTTGCATAGTTTTAGAAAACTTATTTTTATTCTGCCTGTTATGTGCAGCAAACAGTGAACTTGGTACCTCCACATTCTAATGACACACTACATGCTTTTGTTTTTATTTTTATTTTTCAGAGGAGGCTCTGACCCAACACTCAGCCTTACAGGAAGCCCTGCTTCCCTGTGGCTCACACACAGACATGATGTAGGTTCGATCAGAGGATGTGAACCAGTGGTCATCGCACCTAAATCTGACCACAGACCATGTAAACAACATCACCCTCTGGAAGAAGCCATAGATGGCGTTACTGCAGACACCACTAAGCTACTGAATCATTGGATGCTACAGGCCACAAAGAGAGCCTGTCTAAATTACACTTTGTTCAGACAAAGGTTATTTTCTGGGTCATTGTAATTACAGCTGATGGCAAATCCATCTCACCCAACAGAGTTGAAGCAATTTGAAACCTGCCTAAACCGTGCACGTAAAAACAGCTGATATCTTTTCTAGGTCTTTGTTCTTATTGTAGGACCTTCAGTCCTAACTTTACTGTCTTTGAGGCCCCACTCAGGGTTCTGATGCAGACATCTTCATCGTCCACTTCTTGTCTCACGTGGACGTCTGAGGCTGAACAACGTTTATTGACCTCATGCTTGCTCTTCAGGCTCCTACCTTGGGTCTTCCTGATCTGACCCTATGCGACCTTTCACTCAAACAGTGGATGAGAGATCAGGTTGTACGACTTCTGTTCTTTGTCCTCATACTGTGTCTTTGATTCTTTTGGAAAACATCACTCTACAGCCCGATGGCTTAGATGCAACACCACTTTGCTCAACATGCTGAACGTTACTATCAAGAGGCCGTCTTGAAGTCTGGCTCTTTGCTAAGACACTACTCTGCTCAGGCTGCAGAGTTGATCACATTGACTGAAGCTAGTAAACGAGCAGAAGGAGAGTCTGTTTACCATCTACACGGACTCCCACAGACGCTCTGTGGAAGCATAGGAAGCTTTTTTGAAGTCTAATTGCAAACCTATCTCACTTCATGATTAGGTTCTGCTTTGCTGGACGCTGTCCTGCTGCCTACAGCTAATGCTGTTTGTAACTGTCCGACTCACAACATCAGTGATGACTTTGTTTGTGCCGACATGCAGCTGCAGACGCTGCTGCGAAGGTCACTGCCCAACAACCCCTCCCTCTCCTGATCCTCGTTTCCTCTCCTGATCCTTGTTCCCTCTCCAACTCTCTCTATCCTTTCCTTCCTCTCTCCCTGTGCTTTAAACATTTTCTACCTCGCAGGAACACAGACTCTGGCTGACGAATGGTTCCACCTGTAGCCATGGAGTCTGGTTTGGGCCTGATGGCAGCCGTGCCGCCCAAACACCTTTTCCCCACAATTCAGATTTCCAACAGGTGAAAACAGGCGACAGGACCATTACACCATCCAACGAGGGGACTGGCGATCGTTAGGAGTTCAGGAGGAAGCATTGGGACTCCAAACGATGGCGAGGCCCCCTTCCAGGTCCTTCTGACGACCCACCGACTGGTGAAGATCACAGAAAGAGTGACTTGGATCCACTCCATCCAGGAAGGTCCCGGATCCGACAGACGACCCTCCATCTACACCACACGAGAAAACCACCACTGACGAAAAGAATTAAGAAGGACGACCCTCGCTGTGCTCACACACGCACTGAGGCGAGGCCCTGCCGTGACCGTTCAGCTAAGGGTGAGTCCAAGCGCCGCCTGAAGCTGCGCCGGTGAATCACACTATCAGACCATACATCTACACACACGTTCCTGAGGAAAACACACACACGAGCAGCCTTGAGTTGCCGACGCTGGACGACGTGTAGACTCTTCACATCACGGGAGTGACAGTGACTCAGAGGACATTGGGAGGAACCTGACGGTGATAACGAACCCCAAGTGTCTCTGTGATCAGCTGATCACAACCTGAAGAACTCCAACGAACTGTCAATACATCAACACACAGGTTGGAAACAATTTAGCGCTACTGTTCAACAGGAAGAAGCAGATTGTTACAAGACATCAATTGTAACCATGTTGCGTTAAACATTTTATGTTACTCTGATTATTGCCTTGATCATATGATGTTTCCATGTAACTTTACACAATACTTTTGAATGAGAAAATTTCACATAATTCACAACACTGAGTTTAAATATTAATTTGGTGTTAATTTGCTTCACAATCACTTATTCATGCTTACAATTCGTTTTTATCCTTCATCTACAGATGACAGAGGTTATGAGACAAAACGCATCATCATTCTGGTTAAATCCCTGAATCTCCTATTCGCTCTAGACGCAAATGTACAATTAAAGATTCGAAAGCATGAAATCTATCTTAAGATTATATGAATCAGAACCCCACCGGAAACCTATGGCTATCATAAATTAATTGTCTTATTACATTACAATCGAATGGCCGTAGACATGGTTGTTAGCAGAGAAAAGAGGCCTTTGTGTATGTTTGGAGACGCATGTTGTACTTACATCCTGAATAACACTGATTCTAATGGTATTGTGGCGAAGGCGCTACACACGGGCCTTCAGAATCTCAGCTAACTCTGGTATAGGTTCTTTCCCTTGGAATGGCTAGACGAAATGTCTGGAAAATGGAAATCTGTTCTAATGTCCACAGCTGTTTCCTTTATCATTGAGAGGGCTGTGATTCTCTTGTTGGTTTTTGCGTTTTATCCCACTGGTTAGAGGTCTCATCATGCGTGCGACCTCAGCAACACTCGTATCAAATGACACAAGGCACTATGTTCAAAAACCCCAACTCTAACCTCACTTAATGACTTTGACGATGGTATGGGCTCATTTTCTTCACATGCCGATACAGAATTTATCTGTATAACTACCACCAAAGTGAAGGTTATTTTGAATCTGAGAGTTAATACCCTATTGTTTCATTTGCAAGGATCTTTTATTATTACAGGATGTGATGTTGACAATTTTTATTCCTTTATGGTTTGATTAATGTGTAATCAAAAGGGGGGGAGTGTTATGGAAAAATTGTCTCTCCTTATTTTTATGTGTCTTCCTTATTTCTATGCATTTTCTATGCAGTTATTATACGATTTAGGACTTATGTTCTGCAAATAATATCTTTAATGTTATTGGTCTTACTGTATGCATTGACATTTCACCTACATTGTTCAATGGTTGTCTCTGCCTGATAGACTCTCAACTCTAGCTCCCAAACCCAAGGTCGGGGAGTTGTGTCTCTGTCGGTTGAGACTGGTGCTCCTTTCTCACAGATAGTTGGACGTCAGCGCCGGCAGGTGTGAGAAAGTAAAAATCTTCACACACACTGCGACAGGGAGGAGATGCCGTTGCCTGTTAATTTGATGGGTTAGAAAGACATTCCACCCTAGTCGGACAGAGAAGCTAAAAGGCAGAAGCAACTTGAGGATCGTGGGCTCTTTGCCATCACACTTCGTGGTGTGTGCACTGATCTCCCCAGCTGGTTTTTGGTTTGTTGATGTGCACGATCAACATCCATGCTTTTTATTTGCTTTCCCCATTATTTTTATTTTCTTTATTATTTCAATAAATCGCACAAAAGGACAACTCTCTCTCATCTACTTCTTTATGGAAAATTTCCACCACATACCACAAGCCAGATTCCATAAAGTTATACTGTAATAGCAAAGTAGTGCTGGGATACATCTGCATTGACTCAAAATTGTTCTTTGTGTATGTACACCAGACAACTTCCCCTGAGCAGTGGCACTACATCTACACTACAGAAAATCCGTCCGATTTAGCTACTAGGTATGTGCCTGCATCAGAGCTTAAGGGTAGCAGGTGGTACAAAGAACCAGATTTCCTCTGTAACCTCCTGAACCTGAAGTGAGTGAGCTCTTTGAACTAGTGGATCCCGAAAAAGATGTGGAAGTTAGACCACAAGTAACTGCTCTTGCAACACACATAGAAACCAAAGCCACATGACTCACCACAGAACGCTTTCTGCGCTTCTCTACATAGGGTTCCTTCTAGCGAGCAGCATCCTTTTTGGTTCATCAGGCACATTCTCATCAGTCAGCAGACTCCACTGGCAAACATGCATGCAAAGGCAAAGGATGGCATCGCTGTTATGAGCCTCACATAAAAAAGAGCTTGCAGCTGCCAAAAGCCTCATCCTTTTGTCTGTTCAAAAAGATGCATTTCCTGATGAGTACAATGCCCTACAAGAGAAAAGAGAAGTGCCTCGTTCAAGATCAGTCTTGAATCTTGAACCCTACATAAGCAACAGCCTATTGAAGGTTGGTGGTCGTCTTAAACATGCTTTAGTTGAGTCAGAGCTGAAGAATTCAGTCATCCTCCCAAAACAACATCACATAACCAAGCTTGCAGAACACTATCACAAAGAGGTGAAATATCAAGGTTGGCAGTTCACTAAGGGAGCCATTAGGGCAGCTAGACTGTGGATTGTTGCTGGCAAGAGACTAGTCGGTTCTGTTATACATCACTGTAACATGATGTAAGCTAATGGGAAAGTTGGAAGTGCAGAAGATGGCTGACCTTCCCCCAGAACACCTTGACACATCCCCACCCTTTTCTTATCTGGGACTGGATGTATTTGGACCGTGGGCAGTGGCCACATGTGGAGGTGCTGCACATAGCAAATAGTGGGCTATTTTGTTCACGTGCATGAGTACCAGGGGTTTGCACATCAAGGTCATTGAGTCTTTAGACACCTTAATTTGCATAAATGCCCTACGGAGATTCTTCGCTGTCAGAGGTTCAGCTAAACAATTGCGGTCAGACCGAGGCACCAACTTCATCGCTGCCAGTTCTAAACTGGGCATGGGATGACCTGAAGGAAAGCGGACAAGTATACTGAAGTTTCGCCACATCAACGGCTGTTCATGGGAGTTTAATCCACCACACGCATCCCACATGGGAGGAGAATGGGAAAGGATGGTTGGTGTGACACGCAGGATCTTAGACTCAATGCTTTTGGAAAATAAATATGCCCAGTTGACACATGACATGCTTCTGAAGGAAGACCTTAATAGCTGTAAATAATTCAAAGTGTTGTATGGCATTGAATGCCAGACGGGGAGTGTTCTGCCCTCAGTTTTGTTGAAAATGTATGTAACCTTTATTTTGAGTGTTCTGGCACAGTAGCAGCATATGCAAGATTCGATATTATGTTCGGTTCTGAGTCTAAGGAACGCTTTTCCTAAGCCTCCGATAGCGATGGGTGTAAGTTGTTTATTGTTTGTACATTGCGTAACTTCTATAAGTGTTTTTGGACGGATTTGTGTTCTTAGGTTTGAGTTTGATGTATGTTTTTTGATGTGTTATGATAGCAAGGATTTTGCAAATTGCCCCAACTCATTAACATATTACCAACGCACATTTTGAGTTATTTTACGTATCGATTGGTCACCTTTTATCGTCTGTTAAAAGGCTCTTTTCTGTTTTTATTTCAGTTTCACACGTGGATTTTAACCTGTCACATTGTTAAACAAAGGAGCAAGGAGCTCTCTTCCTGGCTCGTGAAACCAGAGTTTGGCTTGCTGTTTTACTGCGTTAGCGCACTGAAAGTGCAATACATGTAGTGGGAGCAATACAGGCACTTTTCATATCTTAGTTGGCCTAGTGGTTAAGAAGCCTGGCTTGTAAAGTTTTTCATCCCGGGTTCGAGTCTCAGTGGGAGCACTGTCTCATCATTATCATTTGACCCACGAAATAACATTGTCGTAATATTTAGTGCATGGATCCCCAAGACTACGAACCGCTGGTCGCCTGTGGTGGACAATTATAGTATTTAGTATAGTTATGTTTAAGTTATGGCAAATTATGGCAGTTTAAAACCGAAAATAAAAAGCTGAACGGTGCGCTCCACTGCTGGTTGTCTAGGTGGTGTCCTGCAAACGATGTGGGATTTGTGGCTAATTGGAGCACTTTTTGGGGAAAACCTGGACTGATTAGAAGAGACGGCGTTCATCCCACGTTGAACGGAGCCTCTCTGCTTTCTAGTAACATGGCCATATTGCTTAGCCTCCCCACTCCGTGACAACTCAGAGCGGAGCCCAGGACGCAGAGTCGCAGTCTTACATGCCTCTCTGCACGTTCTCTACAGCCGCCACCCACTCTTAGTTTAAGAATAATAATAAGAACAAGAAAACCTTTAATAGTCCTGCAGTGGGGAAATTACTTCTCTTATTCTTAGTTATCGCATAGAGACTGTGTCTGCCCCCCGACCACCTAAACTATACAAGATAACAAATCAAAGAGGAGTGACATACCAGAATTTAATAAACATCAAAACAGTTCCTCTTACAGAACAAAGTAACAGTAAGTTAATAAAGTGTGGTTTATTAAATATCTAAATCCTTGTTAATAAATGACTTGATAATTGACCATCACATAGATCTGTTCTGTCTCAATGAAACATGGCTGCAGCAGGATGAATATGTTACTTAAAATGAGTCGGCTCCAATGAGTCACATCAACTATCATGTTCCAAGAAGTACAGGTAGGAGGTGGAGGAGTAGCAGCCATTTATAAATCAGATTTATTAATTACTCCGAGGTCTTAACTGAATTCTCTGAATTCTTATCTGACCTAGCTCTTAGCACAGATAAAGTCATTGTAGTGGGACACTTTAACTTTCATGTAGATGTTGACAACAACTGTCTCAGCACTGCTTTTAACTCCTTAATAGACACTATTGGTTTTACACAGCAGGTAAATGAACCCACTCATCGTTTTAACCATACCCTTGATCTTGTCCTGACATATGGGGTTGAAATTGATAATTTAAAGTTCTTCCCCAAAACCCTCTGTTATCTGACCATTTCTTATTAACTTCTGAAATTAACATAATTGACCTTACAATAGCTGGAAGGAAATGTTACTATAGCAGATGTTTATCTGACAACGCTGTTGCCAGATTCAAGCAGATGATTCCATCATCTTTTGCCTCAATGTCTTGTAGATACACAGAGGAGAACAGTCACCTTAATCCTTATGAACAGGTTGACTGTATTGTAGATGATGCTGCAGCTTCTCTACGTACAATGTTAGACACAGTGGCTCCTCTGAAGAAGAAGACAGTGAATCAGAGGAGGTTAGCTCCGTGGTATAACTCAGAGATCCACAGCCTAAAGCACAGGACCAGACAACTAGAAAGACAGTGGTGTTCCAACAAAATAAATGTAAACTGCATTGCATGGAAGGACAGTCTAATAAAATATAAAAAAAACACTTTGTGCTGCTAGAAAAACCTATTATTCCTCCCTAATTGAGGAAAACAAAAACAACCCCAGGTTTCTTTTCAGCACTGTAGCCAGGCTGACTAAGAGTCATAGCTGTGTTGAGTCTACTATCCCCTTAAATCTCAGCAGCAATGACTTTATGAACTACTTTACTAATAAAATCATCATCATTAGAAAAAACATTCAGCAGCGACTTCTTCCAAACGACAGAAAGCACTGTCTAGATCCATCAACTTTAAATATACCAAATCCTCTGTCTTTCCTAGACAGCTTCTTCCCCATAACTCATATGGAGTTAACCTCAATAATCAACTCTTCCAAGTTGTACACTTGTCTTTTAGATCCAATCTCAACCAGATTACTCAAAGAAGTTCTACCTTTAATCAGCTCGTCCATATTAAATCAAATCAAACAATCTTTACATCTAGGCTATGTACCTCAGGCTTTTAAGGTGGCTGTGTTTAAACCTCTATTGAAAAAAACAACCCTGGACCCTGGAGAACTAGCCAACTATAGGCCCATTTCAAATTTACTCTTTATTTCCAAGATTCTTGAAAAAATTGTGGCTAAACAATTATCTGACCACCTCAGTGGGAATAACCTGTACGAAGATTTTCAGTCAGGATTAAGAAAACATCATAGCAAAGAAACAACTCTGGTTAGAGTCACTAATGATCTTCTATTAGCTTCGGACAGTGGTCTAGTTTCTGTCCTTGTCCTGTTAGATCTTGCTGCATTTGATACAATTGATCATAACATTCTATTACAGACACTAGAACATAGAATCGGGATTAAAGGAACAGCATTGGGATGGTTTAAATCCTATTTGTTGAACAGATTCCAGTTTGTTCATGTTAATGAGGAATTCTCCATATGCACATTCTGTGCTTGGTCCAATTCTGTTTAGCCTATACATGTCTCCTCTAGGTGAGATTATTAGAAAGCATTCTATCAATTTTAATTTTTACGCAGATGATACTCAGCTATATATGTCCTTGGAACCAAATGAAACAGATCAACTAGTCAAAAATCAGGGTTGTTTAAAAGACATCAAATTCTGGATGTCCCAAAACTTCCTTCAACTAAATTCAGATAAAACTGAAATTCTTATTGTTGGGCCTAAAAATCTGAGAGAGACACTATTGAGTCAGATAGCCACCCTGGATGGCATAACATTAGCTTCAGATTCTACTGTGAGGAACCTTGGTGTCATCTTTGACCAGGATCTCTCTTTTACATCATAGATTAAACAAATCTCCAGAACTGCCTACTTCCATCTTAGAAATATAGCTAAAATCAGAAGCATCCTCTCTCAGAGTGATGCAGAGAAACTGATTTGTTACCTCTAGGCTGGACTACTGTAACTCCTTACTCATAGGATGTCCTAACAGCTCCTTAAAAAGCCTACAGCTTATTCAAAATGCTGCAGCCAGAGTCCTAACAGGACTTAGAAAGAGAGATCACATTTCTCCTACATTAGCTTGTCTGCACTGGCTGCCTGTAAAATGTAGGATGGAATTTAAAATTCTCCTACTCACCTACAAAGTACTCAATGATAAAGCTCCTTCTTATCTTAAAGACCTCATAGTTCCTTATGCTCCCAGCAGAACGCTTCGTTCTCAGAGCGCTGGGCTTCTTGTGGTTCCTAGAGTCTTTAAATGTAGAACGGGGGGCAGAGCTTTTAGCTACCAAGCTCCTCTCCTCTGGAACCAGCTCCCTCTTCAGGTTCGAGAAGCGGACACACTCTCCACCTTTAAGATTAGGCTTAAAACCTTCCTTTTTGATAAAGCCTATAGTTAGAGATGGTTCAGGTCACTGGCAATGATTGTTAGTCACAGGAGCCATCTCTTAGTTAAGCTGCAATAGACATAGACTGCTGGGGGACTTAATTTATACATTGAGCCCCTCTGTTTCCTTCTACCTCTTCCGTCCAATAACCCCCCATCATTGTCTCATGTTTAACTAACCTTGTCTCTTTCTCTCCAGTAGTTGTGCTTCTCTCCCGCTCTCTCTCTCTCTCTCTCTCTCTCTCTCTCTCTCCTCCACTCTGTCCTCACCTACAGGTATCATTGGACTCAAAGTTTGGTGTCTTTGATGGGCAGCTGCGGATCCAACCATCCTGCCTGCATCCAGTCTCTGGTCCAACCATCCTGCCTCTGCTCTGTTGTTGTTTGTTGTTGTTGCTGTGCTTTTCTCTCTCTCTATCCTCTCACCCCAACCGGTCAAGGCAGACGCCCACATCCAGCCTGGTTCTGCTGGAGGTTTTTCCTCTCTACTGTTGCTGTCAAATTAAATGCTTGCTGTATATGGGATTTGTTGGGTTTAGTTTGTTGCGATTTGGCGCTATATAAATAAAATTGAATTGAATTGAATTGCGCCTTCCCGCGTGCAGCGTTTGATTTGTGGCAGACAAGCTACTGTAACCCTGATTTCTCACTGTTGGTACGGGCTACAATTTTCTTTATGTGGTATTCTTCTTTAATGCACCACACGGCAAGACAGTACAGCAAATGTACACATTTTTTATGCTACTCTTACCCAACGAGCGTCACCTTTTTTCTGTCCCCTGTCAACAAGGGCAGGTAGGAACTAATGTTAATTACAAATAAAATCACAGTAGCTGAAATGCCATTTTCCAAACATAAAAAAAATAAAAAAGGAATACTAACTAAGGTTACACTACTACAATTAAAAAAAGTGAATAAGGATGATCTAGACCAGGGGTCGGCCACCCGTAACAACCACGTTTTCAATGAAAAAAAAACACTGGGAGCTGCGGAGGGCGGCAATATTATATTATTCGAGAATATTCAACATTTGTTTTTTAACCCAAAAAAGACATAAAAGTCAGGGCTCAGAGGTTTAACATTTTATATCTTATTGACAGAAGATTGTAGCAATTAACAGCATACCTATTCAGTCCTCGTCCCCTTTAAATGGAATACGAGCAACGATCAAGCGTAAGCGTCATATTACGCCTTCTAAAACTATAAAAACTGATTGTTTACAGACAATACAACATTGTCTAGGCTTTAACAAGGACAGCTAACTCACTTTTCCCTGCTTCAAACAGCTGCTGTAACTGAGAGCAACCCGTGCGGCATCACCAGTCAATCTGGAAACGTATTCATTGGTTCGGATGCTTTAAGGTGTGTGAACTGGGGAGGAGACGGCAGCATTGAATGAAGAGCGAGTTGATGTCTTCCCCGCTAACAGGCACATTCATTTGATAATGCACTTACATTGGCAGACAGTTTAGTTGAAAAACTGAATCTTGAATATCAAACTGTCCTTGAATAACATCTATGACCTGCAGTTTCTTCCTTGATTATCCATGATTATTATGGAAGAAGCGCAAATCATCGCCAGTCCAAATTGTGCAATTAATACTGTGTTTACAATAAAGGTAATAAATAATAAGATTTTAATTTAAAATGCACTGTTTATTTTAAACGAATGTGGAAGTGCTACAAATAAATTAGACCAGAAAGCTACGATAAATACATATGTTTACTCTTGCACAGTAAGCATATGTAGAACAAACTACTTGCTGCATTAATGAGTCTTAAAACCGCAGCTGATCACACCGCCCAATGTTGCCAGTTACAATGACACGTCAAAACAAATTCTCGCTACAACTAGTGCGCCACTCCCCCGTTTCTCTCGTAGCCTGCATTTGCACATCCATACATTTGTGTTTTGGTCACTCTCTGTCTGGCCACATGACTCCGAAACACGTCACGTGTTTGTGTAACTTTTAAGAGTTTGACGTCTCCACCATATTATAAGCAGAGGTAACGAGAGAACAACTTTTTTGTTTATCGTTACTACTGTGCTCAGTGTGTGTAAACGTGACCCATAGAGTCACTTGAGCGTTCCAGAATGTCTAAAAAGTGGCTTGTGCTTGATCGGTTCTATTTCATAAATTACATTTAGCGTATATAAACCATACAGACATGTTTATTAGGAGACTAAATATACACTCATGTTTCCTGTGCTGCTCTCTATGGGTTTTGACTGACAAGAAACAGCAAAACCAATCTCCGCCTGTGGGGGCGATAATATCCCAAACGAGGTTTAGTACTTCCACAGAAGAAGAAGAAGAAGAAGAAGAAGAAGAAGAAGAAGAAGAAGAAGAAGAAGAAGAAGAAGAAGAAGAAGAAGAAGAAGAAGAAGAAGAAGAAGAAGAAGAAGAAGAAGAAGAAGAAGAAGAAGAAGAAGAAGCAGAAGAAAAGAAGAAGACGAAGAAGACGTCGACAATAAGTGATAAGGTATAGAGGCCCTATTTGGTGTGCCTCCCCATGGTTTTCTCTGGCCCCTCTCCGGCCACACTTTTGAAAATTTTCTGGAGATGCCTCTATCCATAATATGGATAGGGGACACAGATGTGATAGTAACAAAAGAAAATATTGCTGTTGTATATAGTGTAAAAGAGAGAGAGAGAATTGTAACAGTTTGAAATGCGTGCTGTACACTTCGTAAAAAAGGTGCAAAATGATCTGTTTGTTGCTTGTTTGCATCAATGTTACATGCAGTTACATAACAGATAGGTAGTAGCCTTTTAGTGTGTAGTTGTGTCCTCCGATATTTACATCTGACTGGCAGCGGTTAGAAACAGAAACGTGACTTTCTGGCCTGATATCTGACTGTGTAACGAGAAAATATAACAAAGTAAGGTTGATGAGCAGGAAAAACTCAAGTGTAGCCAACATGTAAGCGTCTGTCTCCATTGGTTTCTATTGAATCTATTTTTAGCCCCAGCAGACTGGTCACGTGGCATGAGGAAGACGTCAATAATGTTGTTGGTGGAAGGAGGGCGCGCGAGAGAGAGACTGAGTGACTGTAAACATGGAGGGGTGAATTGGTAAAAGGGGAGACGTGCCTCGCTTTTTACATTAACATTTCCATGTAAAATAGTAGCGCCGAGGGGCTCTACGGGCTTGACACAGTGAGCGTCGGCGCGAAGCAAAAGGCTAGAGGACACGGGCTATGCGCTAATAAGCGTTCCAGGAGGATCTGCCGACTTCCACTGTACCGTGTGGGTGTCTGCGTGCGCGCTTGACCGTCCATTAAGGATATACCTACCGACAGCCAGGGTAAGGTTGGTCGAAGAATGTTTACAGTGTTAGAAGCGTAATCGTGCGCTTTATACACATTTTCTTACACCAGCAGTGTACAGTTAACCCACTAACTACCTCGCAAACACCTACTGTACCTTCGCTAGATGAAGGACATAAAATGAGACAACAGCTTACTAGCTACCAAACAGTTCATTACATTACAGCTACAGCAATGTCTGCGCTCACACATCAGTAAGAGCAGTTACCGACCAGGAGTTAACTTCATTGCTAGCGGCTAACGAGGGCACAACAACCGGCAACCAAAAGTTTACTAGCCGCACAGCGACTGCAAAAGCAAACAGATGACAGTAATTAATCTCCTGCACTCGTTAACAGTGTATCATGGACAGTGGAAAGCACTATTTACTGACTGTTGGTTGCCAGTTAATGACATCCACCCAAATAACCTCATAACACAAAAGCTTAAATTGGATGATTTCATTTTCTAGAAGCTTGAAAGTTACCTTTATGCAATTCTAGTATTACCTTGTCATTGTATCGGGTTAGCTGGATTGCTCATTGTCATTAAACCAAAGTAACAAAATGGTATTTTTCTTGTACCCCACAAAAATGTGACCCTATACAGTATTTGAGTGTAAATCACAAGAACTTACAGCCACTATAGGAAGTGCCAAGAATAAGTATTTTGTATATTGGCATTATGACATAGGTTGGCCCAGAAACCAGGTGCACTGAAAAACTGCAAGGGTTGCTTGAAATAGGAACTGCATCGTTTGTGTGATGTGATCACAAATGTCACCAAATTCAGATTGTCACAATATGTCTAAGCTGATTAAACCCAAACAGCCATGCAGGCATGGCTTTGTTTTGTCTTGTCTCACAACCATTAAATTGAAGTCTTATAATGGTAATAGCAGTTTTAAACAGTAGCAGTAGGGTTTTCTTGACTTTTGGGAGGAACTTCAGAACATTTTTCCGTACAAACATTGGATGGCTGGTCTGAACATATCTCTCTTAAGGTTAGTCTACAGCATTTTATTAGATGCTGCATCAGGTAACTTCGCTACTTCGCTTGAGCTTATTGATAACCATACCAACATTGTCCTGTCGCCTTGATAAACTTGGTAATTCATTTCCTCTCCACAGTGGCTAATATTCCAGGTCCAGAGGTCACAAGGCAGACACAAGACATGATGCTTACTCAACTGTACATCACAATTGGGGGTTTCATGTTGGCAGAATGTAGGCAGAAACTCGCTTTTATGTATCACACACAATACCAAATCACCTTTGTTTACAGACAATCTGTCTAACTGGTTGAATGTATAACTAAACACTTTAAATTTATGCTCTGTAATCCTAACCAGCTACATGAAAATCAATAGTCTAAGTTCTTTGTTTTGTGCTCACATCAGCTGATAAAGGTAGCAAATAGTGTGCAGATACTGTGCCATTGTTATCTCTGTTGAATGGGAGGGTTCAGTAAAACATTCAATTAATAACATTTTTCTTCGTAGAAATAGTGTGTTTGTAAAATTGGTGACAATCAGATCAATTTCCATATCCAATTAATGCACAAAACCATAAAATCACATACAACGGTATTACTTTATATTGAGACAGTAAGAGGCATAATTAGCAAGCTTAAATTTTAGGTAAGCTGTTTATATTGGTACATGCATAGTTGCAAGTGTCACTACCACTATAAAAACATCTGCCATTCCACATGGAAATCTAAATTTGAATTGGAAAGGGTAGATTGACTGGAAACCCAAAACTCAAACAATCAAGCAATGCTTACTGTATTTTTGTCACAAATTCTGTGATCAGGCATCTACATGCATCTACGTTATAGCATTTTCAGCTGTTGTGGTTTGAAGGTTGACCTTGCCATTTACACATGGCTTGCTCAAGGTACCTATATGGTAATGATTTTGGCAAATCTACTTCTGTCATCACAATATTATAATATTATACTATTAAATATTAAGCAAAGGGCATATGAATTTCTTCAGCTCAGGTGGTAGCGTGTCGACCTCGGAAGGCAAAAGGTCTGCGGTTCGATCCCCCGCCTCAGCATCAGGTGTGTCCCTGAGCAAGACACTTCGCGCTAGCTCCCAGAGCGCTGCTCATGTGGCAGCTCACTGCTCCCCCAAGGGGGATGGGTTAAATGCAGAGAATGAATTTCCCCACTATGGGAATATTAAGGGTTAATTTCTTTCTTCTTCTTCTTTCTTTCAACTAGCCAGTGTCTTTTATCATTACCTGTTTTTGTAACCACACAACCTTTTTGTATCTTTTTACTGTCATTCTGTTTGAAAAAGTAAAAAGCACAGTAGGAAATCATCAGGGCTAACCAGAAGTTAGTTTTTGTTCTATTTACTGTATTCTGCAGATACTCTACACTGTGTGCACAAATTTTGGGCAAGTTGTATTTTTGAGGATTCTTTTTTTTTTATTGTACAACTACAGTGCTCAATACGTTTCTCAATAGGGTTTAAGTCAGGTGAGAAAGTGGGCCATATCATTAGTTTCTCATCTAAGGCCTTTCCTGGGCAGCCAAGCAGTGGAATACTTAGATGTATGTGATGGAGCGTTGTCTTGCATAAAAAAACAACATGCAGACTTTTTCCTTTTACCATTGCTTGAAGCAAGTGTTTTTTGGCAGTAGGTCCAAAAGTTGATTTTGAGTCCATTTTCAACCCGAAAAGGTCCAACTAGCTCATCTTTAATAATACCTGCCAATACCAGTACCCCACCTCCACCCTGCTGGCATCCACGGGCTCATCCATCTGGTTCGTCATTTAATGCTAATCTCATCAGTCCACTAAACCTTTGATAAGTCTGTCTTCAGATATTTCTTATCATTTCAGCTTATGTGTGTTGTTCAGAGGTGGTTGGGATTCAGCCTTTCTTAGCTTAGCCATGTCTCTGAGAACTGAACACCTTGTATTTCTTGACACTCCAGGTAAGTTGCAGTTGTGGAATATGACAGTACGATAATAGGTTCCTGGTAAGCTTCATGTTTGATTCTTCTAAAATCTTTGGAGGTTAATTGCGCGTAAACGTGTTTCTTTCGACCCTGTTGACTATTTGCTACAAAACATTTCATGTTGCATCCCTTTGGAAGACTTTTTACACTTTTTGACTTTGCAGAGTCAGTTCTTTTTTTGGACCATTTTTTCTGAGGAGTAGAATCTGCCTAATAATTATGCACACCTTGAGATAGGGTGTGGATCTCCTCAAGCCATACCCTCCCACGTTACACAAATACACATCACCTGATATGCATTAAATTCAACAAGCCTTCAAGTTTATACAGCTTGGGGTTGGCAATTATGGAAAAAATGATGATATAGTGAAAATAATCACTTGCCTATTAATTGTGCACACAGTGTATATTATTGTGTGTACCTCCAACTGTGACAGCAATCAAAGTGTGCAAAATAATTTCCCTCTGGGATTAATAAAGTTTTTTTGGATCTTGAATCTTGAATCCCTCCATCTAAACTTGCCTAAATGTCTCTGCAAATAAACCTGATATTGTTTTTTAAGTTTATAATGTGATCAATAATATTATAATAGGTAGGTAGGTTTGAGCTTTTCTTAAGCTTACTTAAACTTTTTTGATGATTGTTTATGTGGTAGCCCGTACAATGTGCTTCCGTGAGACGTACAGCAACATAACCCCCGCTTCCCGTTCTGGAAATTCTGAAATGCTGTTTGACATGCTCATTTATTACTGTATTATTGTATTCTGGTAGCCAACACATGATAACTTGGTGGGGATCCACATTATTATTTTGTGCTGCAATGCTTCTTGAACATGAACTGGTAATTCATATTCTGTGCAAGTGGTAGGATACATGCACGAGCTGTTGCTTTGGAGATGCCCTTTTTGTGATTCCTGCTTAGTAAGGCTCATGTTTTGATTTTCTGGGACCTTTTGTTAGCATTACATTTGTATGATCAATGTTTTTAGGTTGATTTTTAAATCAGTGTTTTTTGATTGTTGATCTTTAAATCAAATCAAAAAATTTCAAATTATTAAATAATCTGTTGACTGTTGAGCTGTTCAACAGCTCCATTATTAGGAGTTACTTTGAGATGTCAGACTGAATTTGTTTACAATAATCAGAAGCTAATCATTAAAATTAATCATAGTTCATCGTTAATCGTTAGCCATAGATTGCGAAAACCCATGGTTTGCTCTTTCTTCCAGTCAGTCTTCCAGTCATACAAAAAATCATTGAAGGGTTTCTGAACACACTAAGAAACCTGTATTTAACTAATTTGGATATAATGTTCATGTTAAGGGACACTCTGTGGTCTAAATGCTTTCAGGGTGAAGCTTTACCTTAATGTTAACGTCATTGCTGTAGGCCAGTTTGGATTGACAGTAAATGCACTGATGTGTTCTGGAGTTGTCTTCAAAAATCTTATGTTAAGCAAAACTCTGCTCTACACACATCGGCTAGTTTTACACTAGGCACTCATCAGCAAACATATTTTATTATATAGTATCTGAAACACTGTAATTTACAATTACACATCTGCCATGTAACAGGATGGAGATAAAACAGTCTGTCACTAGTAAGAAAATGCACAGTGAATGCTGCCATGCTGAATGTATTCCTGGAAAATTGCTTAAAGTAGCTGAAACACTTAAATGAGACTAATCATACTTTTCATTTTAAAGAATATTTGACTTCAATGTTTTAGTAAGGTCTCTGTAAATTTTCATTCCATAAAACCCTTTAGATCGTCCACACTGCCCCTGTCAATGTGTGGTTTTCACTCCCCATCAGTAAACGCTCTGTTTTCTGGGCGTGTCGCAAGAGAAACTGCTTGACACACCTCTGTGCGGAAGCGCATACCTTTTTTGTTATTTTTTTTATAATTGGCTTCATGGATACGAGCCACCGCACGGTGAGGATGCAATCGATGGCAGTAGTGCGACAATGAGAATGCTATCCAACACAATCCTCCACAGAAGAAGACCCACTACAGGACTCATGGCTACACGGTAATTAAATACACTCTAACAGAGCTACGACAATGGCTAGCTGGTCCGGTAGCGTAGTACAACCATATATCTATGGTCCCGAATCTGATCCTGAAGCTGACAAGAAGGCTGTTGAAGTCACCAAATTTTGGCTGATGCAAGATGTGTCTCATTGGTAATGTCGCATTTACTTCAATTTATGTATGTAATCTGCTAAGCGACTAGAGGTTGCTAATGCTAACGCTTATGCTAAATGGCCTATGCAGCTTGAATATTTACAACACGACTCACCTGGAAAACTCTTGTTAATAGAAAACACTACTTTAGCTTACATTATTCAAATAAATTAAATTTTGAGAACATAGCTGAAATAATATATAAATACATTTAACACTGTTTTTGTCTTACTTGTGCTGCTGCTCTGACATAATATTATTTAAATATTATTATAACATTCAAAGCAATCACTGCATGACCTACCTGGGAACAAAAAAGCATTGGTTCAAATTATATATTCACCGCCTTTTACTGCTTTTAATTATGTTTTTTGATCATTCTTGATAAATCTGACAGTAATATGTTGATGTATCTGAATTTGTTACAGGTATCTAGTCTACAGAGGCTAGTGAGCTGGGGATTCCTGAGGTGAAGAATCTGAGTTGCCATTTTTTCATGCGTGGCTTGTAGAGGAAGGCAGAGTTTCCTGATGGATAAAACACTAAAACACTCACTGTATGTTGGATGTGGAATAACTCCTTTACCATTTGAGTAGAAATGTGTTTTTTGCTTGTGCAATACTCATTAAGATTTTTTATTTATTTCAATTTATTTTTACACATGCAATTTATTTATGGCCGATTTACCTTTTATAGCTTACCATATTAGAAAGAGAAAACATGTAGTTTCACTACTATGATTTCCTAAATAAAAGTGTTTTCCCCTCAGAAAAAGACAGTATTGTGCAATGTATTGGGTTATTTAAGAAGTCTGGGGGGTTAAAGACAGAAGCTTTTGCAAGGCCTTGCAGATGAAATGCTTGATGTAAGTAGGGTAAACATACCATGTCCTGGCTAGGGGGTAAACTTATGTTGCAGATTTGATTCTGCAGTAGGACAGGTATAGTTGTAGACAGATGACCAGGGAGATGTGGTGATCCTTGTTCTCATCACTATTTGGAAGACTGAGCGGAAGCAGTCCTTTACCAGATGGAAGCTGTGGCTGTCCTCACCATCACCTCATCAGAACAAAGGTACTGCAATCAGAATTGTAGATTCGTGAAATGTTTAGTATTATGTAGGTCAAAACCTTCTCTAATGTAACAATACACAATACCAGACAAAAATCAAACTAAACAAGAGGACAGGCCTGCCTGTGCTAAAATAACAGATAAACAGTTACAATTCAAATATAAAATCTAAACAGTATATACCAATTAAAATTAAAATCTTCTATTGCCTATCTTACTGTTGGTACATACAAATGTACGTACCTTCACTCCTGAGCTGGGCAGCAGATGCTTGTGTACCAACAGTCTGCAGTGATTTCTCTGTTTCACAGCCTCTTTGCATGTGGGTAACTGGGATGTGAC
Source organism: Betta splendens (assembly GCF_900634795.4). NCBI lineage: Eukaryota > Metazoa > Chordata > Actinopteri > Anabantiformes > Osphronemidae > Betta > Betta splendens. The sequence continues at coordinate 15,754,351 of NC_040888.2, read as the reverse complement.
CCCCTACACTATAGAAAAAGACAATGTTACATTTACTGTAAATTGTATTGGTCCTACAAATATAATGGCTATGGTACACAAGCTATAGGTAACTGAACAGATAGGCAGCAGTTATTATAGAGATGTGACTAATTAGCAACTAGGCTTGCAACACAACACATTTACCATTCCAACTAATCATGTTCGAATTTGATAGAACAATGACATAACCCAAAATCACAAGTTGATTTAGGCTGTGACACAGGACGGGGTAATAACAAACATAACCCTGTTCATCTACAATTTCTGATTGTGGTGATCGTCCAGCTGTAGCTCTAAAGTGCAAAAGCCTAACAATATGCTAACGGATGACGCAACACACAAATAGGAGCAGCAGCACATGTCAACAGGACAAACGCTCGATCCACTGCTCCCTGCCTGTCGCCGATCAAAGGCCCATAGCTATTAGCTGTTCCCCACACACGCGTGTGAATGCGCCGACTTAGAGTAGCACATTTGAAAGGGACAAAGGCTCGATTGACTGTCTGTAACCATTAGCAAAGCTAGCTCTTAGCTTGTCTCACATGTGTGTTACTACATTTTAAACAGACCAACTAACATATTTAGACATCACAAGTATCAAGCATGTTCTTGCTACAGCGAGCTAGATCCACAGCTCCCTTCCTGTAGCCACTCGAAGGCTGAGAGCTATCAGCTGTTCCGCCCAGGTGTAGGTGCAGAAAAAGGCCAAAAGCTACACCCACTGCTCCCTGCCTGCAGCCGCTCGAATGCCGATAGTCATTAGCTTTTCTCAACACAGGTGTGTGGCTGCAGGATCCCACATGAGCACATTTGAAGGGGACAAAGGCTCGGTCGACTGGCTGTAGGCCTTAGCATAGCTAGCTGTTAGCTTGTCTCAAACATGGGTTACTACATTTTAAAGAGACAAACTAACATTTTAAAACATAAGTATCAAGCATGTGCTTAGTTCAGTGAGTGGATGACGGACTGTAGGAATAGATCCCTTTTTACCAACAGGAGCCGTGAAACAAATCCAGCATTGTATGCACCCTTGTTTGAAATGCACATACGTATAAATGCTGAGGCAGTGTTTCTGGCACCGGTCCGTTTAAAATAAACGTGACCCACAAAGTCCTCACTCGTTGATCCCTTGGTAAAGTCAATAGACTTTGGTGTTGGTTAAAACACCCAAGAACTGAACGCTTTTTATGGGAAGACTTGGGCGCTGCCATGCTCGTCTGTTTACGTTGAGTGAGAGGGGGGAAATGGAGGAAGTCCAGTTTTTGTTTGGTATCATTGTGGGGGTGGTGGTTCAGGATTTGCAGGGAGGACTTCCTGCTTCTGTGACGACAGAGGGGGGAACGGTTTCAGAGTAGGACAAGGTCTGTCTCCATTGGATAAAGTTTCGAAATGTAGAAAAAGGAGGAAATGCACTTTCCTTGCTCAATGTGTGTAAATGTGACCCATAGACTCATAGGAACGCTCCAAAATGTCTAAAAAGTGGATTGAGCATGATATGACCCCTTTAAGACAGCGGAAAATAGCTGAAGCATGTAAAAGACAGATTAATGGATTTGAAGAGATTGAGTTGTATAAACAGAGCTGAATGTTTATATATATATATATATATATATATATATATATATATATATATATGTATATATATATATATATAATATCTCTTAATCTAACAAAAACATCTAAATCTCAAATAAATAGTTTTAGGTTCAAGAGATAAAAGAATAGCTTAAAGTTATGGAAACATTTAATACACCTGAAAGTAGCTGCAGAGGTAAAAGTTTGAGCTTTGGAGGAAACGTGTGCAGGTAATCGCTAAACGGCAAAAGAGTCTTAACTAGTCGTAATGAACCAGTTGAAAGCAGAAATACTGCTATTTTTAGCTAAGAATTTGGATTGGTGCTATTATTTTTGAAAGGATCTTAACTAGTCATAATAAACCAGTAATTACTTACTTACTCATTACCGATTCACAATTAAGCATTCAAAGGCAGAAATTATTCTATTAAAGCAAAGGTTTAATGCTTTTATTTTAGAATTTAGGGAGGATTTAGAGATGTGTGTGCTTCATAACTTAATTAACTTAATAGTCTCAGTACTTGTCAAAATTAATTATTTGAAAAAACATTAATTAATTTTCTTATTATCTAGTCACAATACCCCAGCTGAACGCAGAAATATTGCCATTTTTAGCTAAAGGTCTGGAATGGGGCTTTTATTTGGAAAGGATTTGCAGGGTGGGTGTGTTTTTAATAGGTAAACTGTAAAACAGTCACATTAACCAGTCACAATTACCCATTCAAAAGCAAAATTAGTGCTATTAAAGCTAAAATTTTGAATTAGTGCTTTTATTTTGAAAGGATATGGAAAAGCGCTGTGCAGGTATTTGCTAAACAGTATATTATTCTAATTAACTACTCATAATAAACCTGGTGAAAGCACAAATATTGCTATCTTTAGCTAAAGATCAGGATTGGGGCTTTTATTTTGAAAGGATGTGGAGAAGCTGTGTGTGCTTAATAGCTAAAATATAAAAATCTCATTAACTAGTCAAACTTATACATTCAAAAGCAAAAATAGTCCTATTAAAGCTAAAAGTTGGATTGATACTTTTATTTTGAAAGGATATTGAGGACACCTGTGCAGGTAATTTCTAAACATTAAAATTGTCTTATTATCTAGTGGAATCGTGTAGAGGGTGAAGAGGAAGGGGGCCAGTACAGTCCCCTGTGGGGCCCCCACACTGCAGGTCAGAGTGTCAGACACACAGTCCCTGGCTCTCATAAACTGAGGCCTGTTTGTGAGACAGTCCATAATCCACTCCATCAGATGGAGGTCCACACCAGCCTCCTGGAGGCTCCTGACTTTAGGAGTCTGGAGCTGATGCCGTCTGGTCCAGTTGCTTTCCTTGCCTTGATCTTCCTGAGCTCTCTTCTCTCCTGGGTGCTGGAGAAGGATGGGGGTTGAAAGAGTGTCTCAGTGTGGTGTGAAGTGAGGGGGTGTTGTTGGGATGAGTGACCAGTCTGGAGGGCTGACGGTAAAGGGCTTTGTGTAAAGGTGTAAAGGACTGTGGGGGGGTGGTAATCCAGTGGTATGGGGTAACAAAAGGTTCGGAGGCAGCTGCTGGGGAGGGTGAGTGGGTGCTTGGTCAAACCTAATAAAGTATGAGTTCAGCTCTTGACCCAGCTCAGCTCCCCCTCAGCCTGTGGGTGTGGAGCTTTGAAGCCTGAGATGGTTTTCAGGCTCCTCCACACCTCACTGACATTGTTCTGCTGCAGCTGCTTCTCCATCTTCCTCCTGTAGTTGGCCTTTCCCTCACGGATTTTCCTCCTCAGCTCCTTCTGCACCCTCCTCAGCTCCTCCCTGTCCCCTGATTAAATGCTCTCTTCTTCTCTTTCAGCAGAGCTTTAATATCAGGGGGTCACAGTGATATTAAAGGATATTAACGGCTTGTTGTTGGTGAAACACCGAACCCGCCTGGAGGGAACGGTGTTTTCATAGCAGAAGTTAATGTAATCCGTTACACAGTCTGTTATTGCGTTGATGTCCTCCCCATGTGGGTCGCAGAGCTCCGTCCACACAGTGGTGTTAAAACACCTGTGTACAACAGGTTTATACACAGGCAGGAGATGCAGGATGTTGTGGTCAGCTCTGCCCAGTGGTGGGAGGGAGGATGCAGTGTAGGCCTCTTTGGTGTTATTATAACATGTGTGAACTCCTGTGGCAGGTAGAATGGCCTCATGCCCACCGCTAACAGCTCAATGTCTCTGTTACAAAGCTTCTCTCTGACAGTTTAATGTCTTGGCATACACCACCTCATGTTCACAAACACAGCCAGACCCCCTCCCTTCCTCTTTCCGCTGTTCTCCATTCTGTCCGCACATAGCAGATGAAAATTGTGCAGGGCGACAGTCGAGTCCGGTATGAGTGGAGTCAGCCAGGTCACCGTGAACAGCAGGACGCTGCTCGTTCTGTACTGCAGCTGATGCCGTTTGAGCGCCACGAGCTCGTCCATCTTGTTGGGGAGAGATCTGACGTTTGAAAAACAAAACTATATAAAAAATAAATAAATAAATAAAAACTATATAAAAGCTGTGTACAGGTTGTGTACACTAATGCTACTAACAAAACACTAAAGAGATAAACTTAAATAAGTGAAGAAAGTGATAAATTGAAGTAAGAGGACAGGAGCTGTTGTGACCAGCAGCCAGCCCCTTGGCGCTGGAGAAAAAAAAAGTCGATAGCGACTAAAGTGTAGATCTGAAGGCTTAGCCAGATACATCATTAGAAAGAAGACAAGTACGCCTACAGTTTAGTGAAAAAATTACATTGATTGAGTGAGGATTGTGGCTGTATAATAATAAAAATTACAACAACTAAACAGTGAATGCTGGAAGCATTTACTGTGATGACAGAGATTGTGTGGACACATTTATTGAAATACTTTGAAAATGTAGATCTGAATCAGAGGTGAAATCCATTAGGCTTCTGCATGTGGGAAACACAATTTAAAATAAAAGTTTTCATTAACAATAGGCTGCCTTCGAGTAGAATTAAACAAATAAATTATAAGTAAATTAAAACTTGCAAATCTTTTTTATGTAAAGTTTGTTCAAATCCAAAAAAGGTAGTCTATTAGTTTTCTGTCTTACTTTTGTCATTTTGTCCTTGCCAGACACTGGGGATCTAAACTGGTTTAAGAGAGCTCTTCCTGTGTACTGTAGGAGATGGTTGAAACAGTATTAGATTTTCACAGTCAACAAGATTGATGCGACTTATCATCCTATCTGACAGTACACACAATTAATTAGAAGATTAAGACGTTCTCTCTAGATATTATTAAATTATAACCAAATAACAATAACCAATAACCAAAAATACAAATTAAAATACTAATATAAGTGCAATAAAAACAAAAACACTTAAAGGGTCTCCTTGCCACCAAGCATGTGTGTCAAGCAGGCTGAAAGCCATTAAATTCCAGCTCGTTCAAGCCTTCATGCTATAAAATCATCCATCCATCCATCCATCCATCCATCCATCCATCCATCTATCTTCTACCGCTTTTTCTTATTGGGGATCACTGGGGGTGCTGGAGCCCATCCCAGCTAGCTGAGGGCGAGAGGCAGGGTACACCCTGGACAGGTTGCCAGTCCATCGCAGGGTCACATATATAGTAATATTGAACATATTGATATGGTAAAATACGTATATTACTTCACTGTGTTATGAGATTCAACAATAACAAACTATAGCTACTGTAAAACAATATCTACAGTAACTGTCTTCCTTATTCTAAAGTTTTCTACAGTCTAGCTTATAGACTTTACTAGATGTATTTTGTTTTTGTTATTAAAACACCACCTTCAAGTTGTGCCCTGGAATTGTTACTTAAAATAGGTTTGATTACACTGGAATTCAAACCTCCTTTCAAACACGAGAAGGGAGGTGGCCAAAAACAGTTTGTCAGCCTGCGGATGGCAGCAATTATGAGTTGCTCCATCGGTACATTTACAGCCATACATTCACCACTTTGTATTACTGCTAATTCAATTTTACCTCCCTGTCCACAAAAATATCTGAATATTAAAATTTTAACCTGAATAACTGTTTATATCAACACATCACATTTGAGTCCAGTCCTATTACATACACTATACACAAATGTAACTCTGACTATATATCATTTTATCCAATGTTCACTTACTCTTGCTGCCTGTTTAGGGAAGAGGTGCTCAGGTAAAATGTTACCAATGCAGCCAGTTCTCTGGTTGCTAGGCAGCACTTCCTGCTCATCTCCTAGATAGGAGAGGGTCCATGTATTTTAGGATATTATGGTGCGAAGAAGAGGAGGTGGAGTGAGAGAGTGAGATGTTTTGATTCATTCGGAGCTATTCCACACAGATAACCCACAACATTAAAGCCACTGCCAGGTAAAGTGAATTCCTTTAGATTGGGGTGTACTGTCAAACAAGCGTAAACAAGTGTAAAAATTAAGTTGGCCAGCAGTTTAGCCTGTCACAACGGGTTAGCTACATAACCTAAACTATGCAAACATGTAAACACGTACAGTGTGTCGTTACATTATCTTGGCCCTGACATTGTTACCACGGCACCCAGCCCAGTTGCTATAGTTACACAGCCTCTTTTTTTTACTCAATACTGATTTTGACATATCAAAGTGTAAACTGTTTTAGTTTTATTTATTTGTGTCTATTGCCTCCCCTTCCCAAAACAGTCAGGTGGTGTGGTACACTATGGGTATGTTTCCAGCCAAGAAATGGGCTGACACAGTTATTCAGAGCCACAATAACTCATTTAAGCAGTTGCCAGGTAACCTAGTCTGCATATCTTTGATGGGGCAGGATATGTCACAAAACAATTGTCCATAACATTTTGCAATAAATATTGCAATGTTATGCATTGGGTTTTATGTGCCACTTCATTTTGTAAACTCACTTGTTCGTTGGTCATTGGTTTATTGATGGGAATTGTCAACCCAACCAAAGACAATAATAACAACGACAAAAGAAACTCTCTAAGTATTAATTGAGTATTGGCATAAAATAACAAGACTGTTTTTATTCCCTCTTTTTTAAATTGGATCAATTTGTTAAAGTTTATAATCTGTATGTGTATATTATTATTTACCAAAGATTGAGAGATCTAGATTGAGTTTATGAAGTTGACTAATTCAGGCACAATATTTTCTTTATTGTCTCTCTGATCAAATGTTTCAAGGACGTTTTAATACATCATGAAGTAAGTCTGGTTAACAGGTTTACTAAAATTACTTTGAACACTAATATTCCAAAATTTGTAAATGAATCAAATTCTTTGTTTAAGCATACAATGTGTTGAAGCTGTATTCTATTGATATAGTTCAGTTGACATGAAATTTGTGAGGTGTGTAGAGAAGGCAAAATCGAAACTAAACATGTTGCTTTAAATAACATTACATCTAATTAGCCTGAGCCTCACCTGAGACTAACATGCAGAGTGTGTGACAATGCTATGTAACCTTCTTGTTCCTTTTAGTTCTGTGTGTCAATGCACACCAGTAGGTGGTGCCAAACACCTAAAGAACATCCTAAATCAAGTGCTGCCTATTTTACTAGCAGGCAATAATTCCAGTTCAAATGCATTATGTCATCCAAAAAAAAATAAGAACTATAAGAACATTGCCAAGGAGAAACAAACAAATAATATAAGCAGTTAACCATGATTCTAGTTTTACCCTTAAAACTAAAGTGTTAAAGTGCAGGTAGGCCCAGTTAACCATTTGTTGCTCCTGTGAAGTTGACATACTGGTAAATTCACGATAGGTCAGTGCAGAATCAGTCAATAGCAATTGCTGTACAGTGTGGGGTGTTTACATTTCAGTATGATTGTGCCCAAGTTGCTGTCACATAACTGACTGGTGGTAATGCCACCTATGATTAATGATTAAACAGTTGTTATTGAACTAATTAAATCTGCCTTCTCTGATTTCAATTAAGTGTCAAATTTAATTTTCTCTGTTGCAGAGAAGCCAACTTTGAAGAATTAAGTCTGATTTGTCTGTGTGAACCACATGGCTGAAACAGACAGACAACTTTAACACACATATATGTACAGTGGAAGGCTTGAGGAAAGGAAGTCCTGAATTAGCCTTCATGAATTCATCACAAACTTCAGGTAAGTCTCAGATTATCTGTAAGATGTCCTTCATATTGATGAAACAGGAGTGAGACAGGAGCATGGTTTGTACTAGTGCAGGTGTCGAGCTCCGGTCCTCGAGGGCCGGTGTTCCTGCTGGTGTTCCAGCTCTCTCTGCTGATCACCTTGATCAGGTGTGTCAGTTGGCTTCTCCAACTTGTCATTGACTGAACACACCTGGTCATGGTAATCAGTAGAAGCTGGGGCAGGGAGAGGTGGAAAACCAGCAGGGCAGTGGCCCTCATCGGCATCAGTCTGACACCCCTGTTAGTGTCTGGCTGCTTGGTTGGTATGGTGGATGTCATCTATAGTTGGCACTCTTTATTTGTGCTCTATCTAGACATACTGTAATGGCATCCTGTGGTGACTCTCAGGGAGTCTTTTACACACTTTATGTTGTAAGTTTCATAGCTTTCAATGTCCAGCTCAGTTTCTATGGAAGCTTATTAGACTCAAAATTCAAATGGCAATGCATTTGTCAACACATGAAATAACAAAAAACTAAACATAAATCAATAAATACACAAATATATGAAAACTAGACTCTATCACTAATGCCTATTTAAAACTTCCAGTCACACTCAGTATAATAAAGGTTGTGCAAATATCCACATTCAGTATCACATTTGCTCAATAGTTACTGTCACTATTTTTTCTCTTTCGGGTATGCATGCTGTTTCTGTGCGGGTCTACATATTGTTCAGCCATGGTTAACTTTATTAATCTCACGTTTTTTAATGGAAAGCTGTGTACAGATTTTGAGATTAAAAAAAAGATTCTTAACTGTGTAATAGTTTAATAACTAGTCAAAATTTACCAGTCAGAAACAAAAATCTTGACATTTAAGGTAATAAATTACATTGGTGCTTTTATTTTAAGAGAATTTAGAGGTTGTGTGTGAGTGATTACTAAACTATAAAATAGTCATTAAATAGTAATAATTTATCATTCAAAAGCAAAAATAGCCTTATTAATACAAAAGATTTACATTAAGCCCTTTCAGAATAAACGCACCATAATAAGTGTGTGTGTGTGTGTGTCTGGTTATTTGCTGAATTTGAAAATAGTCTCATTACCAATCTGTAATTATTCAGTCAGAACCAAAAATGTTCCTTTAAATCAAATGAATTGCATTGGTGCGTTTATTTTGAAAGGATTTAGAGGAAATGTGTGGGGGTAATAACATAACTGCCAATTAGTTTTTAAATAGTCATAATTAAACATTCAGTGGCAAAAACAGTGCAGTTCCAGCTAATAAATTGCATTAGTGCTTTTATTTTGAAAGGAAGTAAGGGAAGCATGTGTGGGTAATTACTAAACTGGTAATCTATCTTTAAATAGTCATAATTACCCAGCTAAAAGCAGAAATACTGCTATTAAAGCTAATTATTTGGCTTGGTGCTTTTATTTTGAAAGGATTTCAAGGGAGTGTGTGCTTATTTACTACACAATCCAATAGTGTAGTTGACTAATCAGTACTAAGCATGGAACTGCTGTGTACACTCAGCATAAGGAGTTTGACCTGTCAGTCAAATCTGCAGCTGCAGCGTTACCATGGAGATGAAAGGCGGAAAAATCAGGCTTACTCTGCTTTGTGAAAGCAGAGTTTCGTCCTTGATAAATAGGCTTATTCCAGCAAAACCATAATAGTTATTACAAAAATATTTTCATTTTATGAATCCCAAGGCTTCCCTAAACAACTGGAGTTAATTTTGAGGTCGATAGCGACTAAAGTATAGGTCTGATGGCTTATCCAGACACATCATTAGAAAGACGACAAGTATGACTATGATTTAGTGAAAAATTACATTGATAGAATTGAAGGTGTTGCTTTAGTGACGGGTTAAAGTAGAAGTTCTGTCTCTAAAAAGCGAGCCCTCGCACTCTAGCTGTGGCATCACGCACTCTAGCTCACGCAATAAAAAAAAAACACATGATATTTAGACCCTTACAAGTCGAAAACTATAAAACATACAAGGACGCTGATTTACAAGGAGAAAGTTGAACGATGATGGACGCCTTTGAAGTTTAAATGACGTTTCTATGCCAAAGTATGACGATGACAGAAGCTGATGAAAAGAGCCAAGTTGATAAAAAGTTGAAGTATGATTCCCATAGACGAAAAAAATTACCAGTCAGAAACAAAAATCTTGCCATTTAAGGTTATAAATTACATTGGTGCTTTTATTTTAAAAGGACTTAGAGGTCATGTGTGAATGGTTACTAAACTATAAAATAGTCATTAGATAGTCATAATGTATCCTTCAATATCAAGAATAGCCCTATGAAAGCAAAAGATTTAGATTAAGCCTTTTCAGAATAAAAGCACCCTAATAACTGTAAGTGGTTATTTACTGAACTGTGAAATAGTCTGAACTGTGAAATAGTCTCACGATTGGAAAGTATTCAGAACCAGAAATTTTCTAGTCAATCTTGCCATTAAGGGTAATAAATTGTAATTGGTGCTTTTATTTTGAAAGGATTTAGAGAAAATGTGTGGGGGTAATAGCGTAACTGTCAATTAGTCTTATATAAATAATCATAATTAACCATTCAAAGGCAAAAACAGTGCAGTTAAAGCTAATAAATCATCAACATCACTCACTCTAGCTCACGCAATACACACTAATGGAAAAGCTGAAAATGTAACAAAAAACACACTATATTTAAATGCTCACAAGATGAAAAGTATAGAAGATACGAGGACACTGCTTTATAAGGAGAAAGATCGATGATAGACACTTTTGAAGTTGAAATGATGTTTGTATGCCAAAGTATGACGATGACAGAAGCTTGAACGGCGATTGTACGATGAAGCGTTGAGACAATGAAAGCGACCGAAAAACGGGGCGAAATAATAACAAAAAGAGGAAAAATAAAGAGCGAAGATATCAATAGTGTAAGAGCTGTTGCCACTTCTCCCACTAATAAAGACCGAAGATATCAATAGTCTGAGAGCTGTTCAGCTCTTCCACTAATAAAGAGCAAAGATCTCAATAGTGTGAGAGCTGTTCCAGCTCTCCCACTAATAATGACCGAAGATATCAAAAGTGTGAGAGCTGTTCAGCTCTCCCACTAACTAGTGCTTCCTGGTTTTCTCTGTACCTGCCCTAGCAATGGCCAGGCTGAGAGGGGAACGGAGCCAGCCTGCTGGAGCGAAACTGCTCTGTCTGCCATCGTTTTTCCTCAACATCAATTCAATATTCAATGGCCGAAGGTCCTGCTGTAGATTATTTAGAAGAAGAGTTCTACAGCATAGTCTGATAATCGTGGTTACCTGTATGGGTCAGAGTACAGCGCAGACGAGTTATGCCGTATGGAGGAGTACGAGGCTGCCTGCAAGGAGTAGGACCCGGAATCCAGCAAAGCCAAATGTTGGCATCCACCAGCCAGCAACCACCAATAGCCAGCATCCAGTATTCGCAGACCAAGAACCGGCAGCTAAGAGGAGCTGCATCATATCTCTGCACCGCGTGCGGACTGAATAGCCCAGTGCTGCAATTAATATACCGCTGCCGTTTTTTTCTTGGCTCTAAAGTTGCGGGTTCTACTGCTAATGAGAATGTGTGGAAGCATTTATTGTTGTAGCTTGTGTTGTGAAGTTTGAGTAAAGTCATGAGCTGCTGCTTGTCGTGTTTTGGACAGTCTATCCCTGAATATCCCTGTGCTGAACTTCACTGCTGCTGATTTTGTTCGGATGAAGCTGTGAATTTTACTGCTGATGACACACCATCAGTATTGGGCTGCATGTGAACAAAGAAGCTAAAAAGTACCTTCAGGATACCGGAAAGAAACTGGAAGAAACAGCCAGGACAGAACGGTTGAATGAGCACTAAGTAAGTAATATATTTGCTTTAGTTTGCGCTGCAAAGTTTGAGTAAAGTTACGATCTTCTGTTTGTGTGTTTTAGACTGTTATAAGTAATGTAAGCTTATGTTGCTAATGCTAGCTTGTGTATTACTTCCGAGTAGCTGGTAGCAACTGATTGAATATTACTACTTCATTTTGTGTTAATATCAGCTTCATCGCTGCCGATTCATCTTCAGTGAAGTAGGGAATTCTACTGCTGACGGGGAAACATGTGTGGTATTGATAATTAGTTCAAGCAAGCAGCAGTCGAGGCTAGCTTCAGAAGACCAAGGACAAACCATAAAAAAGCCGGGACAGAACGGTGGAATGAGCACAGAGTAAATAATATATTCAACCGTTTATTGTTTTAGCTTGTGGTGTGAAGTTTGAGCACAGTTATGAGCTGCTGATTCTCGTGTTGTGGACTGTCAGGGATAGAATTAGCTTCTGTTGCTAACGTTAGCCTATGTGTTAGCTTGGCTAGCAGCAACTCTAATACTAATAAAATAATTGATTTCATCCTTTTGCAGGTAATATCAGTTGGTCTCGTATTGGCACAGAGACTCCGTAAAGGGAAAACCGTCTTCTTTTGCCAGCCACTAACAGCAGATGAAGAAAAGAAGAGGGTTTTGGCTAAATGAAAAATCTTAGGCTTTCTAACAACTTTGCTTTAATTAAAAATAAAAGGTTGTGGATCGACTTGGAAACAGTGTCTTTATTCAAATATATACCACTCTATTCTCACCCTGGTCTCATCCACTTTCCAAGCTCGGGTCCTCTACCAAAGGCTAGGGAGCTTGAGGGTTCTGCGCAGTATCCTTGCTGTTCCTAGGACCGCACTTTTCTGGACTGAGTATAGTACATTGAGCTTGGAGCAGGCTTCACTTTTTGGCCTTTTGACCTGGCTGGAGACGGCTGTCTGAGCGCCCCTCCCCCACTCATCGTATATATCTACAGAATTGGCGCTTTCTTCGCTACACGGCTGCGTAGTCTGTTTTCATACAGCATTTACGAGTTTAACTCTAGAGGGCTGGGAGGGTTGGAGATCATTGGCTAGGGGGTGCATTGGTTACCCCATACAAGGGCATTTTCCACCTGGTTTGACATCGATAGAAGTGGGAGGCTTGCTGCCTCCATTTTGGATCTTCCATGGTTTTTTTTTTTTGTCAAAAGTAACTGTTGGAAAATGTATGGATTTATGGTTATTGTTTTTTGAGTATTTGGTGACTGTGCTGTGATTGTTGTTGCTGGAAATGGTTTATATGGTCGGAAAGACGAGAGTCTAAGTTGCTGAGGTTTAGTGCCCCTTCTCAGCTGGACCAATGCTGGGGCAGATACAGAGAAAACCAGGAAGCCCCTGTTGTAGTCTTTGAGCCCAAGGCAAAAATTCTTCTGAGCTGTGTCAGACGACTTGACAGAGGATGACAGAGGAATAAATTATAATTTGTTATTTTTTTATTATATATATATATATATATAATTATATATAATTACATCTTGAGTCTTATGTGTTGAGCTGTTCGGAAACAATATTATTTATATTTGTAAGATAACCAACAGGTTGCAAGTTTTATTCTATTGTTTACGTGGAAGCAGTTTGTGTTTGTGAAGAGAACTGCATAAACATAAAAAAATCAACACAAAAATACATTTATTTCTACACACAAATTGGCAGTTCTATCAGATTTGATATTTTAAAAGTTACAAACAGTTGGTTTATTTGCACACCTATCAGGTAAAGTGTTTGGAGTCATGTGTTCTTGACTTGATGTATATTCCAGTATCTTTATTCTAGTGGGTAATGTCTGATTCCACGTGACATGCTTTTTGATTTGGTAGCACATAATTAATTATTCTATATGAGGTATTGTTTAAAACTTTATCTTGGACTGAATGACGTGTTCACTGCCTGCATGTAATTTGGTTGTTATGGATACAGATATAGAATATAATGTTCACACTCACACAGAAAGCAGTGTGTCTCCAGGGGTTGATGTGCCTCAAATAGACACGCAGAGATGAGTCATCCACTGAGCTACTGCAGTACAAACACACACACGGAGGCTAACAGACAAATACACACTTTTAACAGATGTGTTTTGTATATGTGGCCACTGACAATGCCCAGAGCCATCATTTTTGCTGCCACAGCAATTTTGAGGACGAAAACACAAAACAAACCACATGTAATTAACATGTACAACAAGAAATATTAGTAGTAGTATAAAAGAATGCTGTATAATAGAAAAGCTGAACAGTTGAAGTCAATGCAAAACGAAATTATCAAATTAATTTGGTTCCTAAATTTTTCCTTTCCTGTATTTTAGATTATGTACTTGAGTCATATTGAGGCAGCACTGAGTACAGACACAACTGGTTACACAGGAAGTGAGGATGAATGTGATGAAGAGGTTATATGATTAAGGTAAGCATGAAATGTATCAATTTCATCTTTCCTGAAAGGAAAATTGTCATAATAGTCAGCCCAGAGATGAAAAGCTTACAAATACAGCAAATTACAAATAATCTACGTTGTTAAATAAATTTGAATATTCTACTTGGATTTATTAAAATCTTTTCAATCCATTGTGATTGCTTACATAAATTTATTTCATGTTAATCCTGTATTTTATGTAATCCATACACTGCATTAGCCATTATACTGTTAAAACCATGGAACCTAGTTCTTAAAGTAAAAACTGATAAGGTAGGCTTAAAGAAGGATATAGTACATTCAGCAGCTCAAAATAAGAGAATGTGTGGAACCGTGAAGTAAGGAAGTAACATAACATGTAAGTAAAAATAAATAATTAAAGCCACATAGTAACAATAAACACATTATTATGTAATTAAACATAATAATTTTGTTAAAAAACAATTTTCATAATGATGTTGGAGAAAGTGCATATGCTAATACTGACAAGTGTGATGGATAGATTGAAAAAATAATCTTAAGACTTGATATTGTTTTAGATAGTGCCATAGCGACACGTTTTAACATATGTTATTATAATTGACTGGTGAGCTCTGGGAAATGAAGTGCAGGAACATGAAGGGTAAAAGCTTCAAACCTCCCCTCCCCCCTTAGCTCCTCCACCCCACCCCTGAGCTGTAGGCTTATAGCTTTCTCTCTTGTCTATTTTTATCTGTGACTCCTCCTTCTCCCTGACAAGCTATTTTCAGCTGTAGTCCCTTCATCAACACCCTCTTCATCTCCTTTATATGTTTAGTAAATTATTTTTTTCTCTTCGCTTTTCTATTCCCTGTTCTCGCAACCAATTAACCAGCACAAAGCTGCTGCTAAAAATGAATGTATAAAGGGAAATTGGAGATTCGATTGCGAGGAGTGCCGTTTTGTAATGAAAGTTCCTTTCTATCCATTGATCTACTTGAGCTGTATAACTTCCGTATACCCCCCCAAAGCGATAGTCATTTCACCAGAGAGCGTCACAGACACTCCCACATGGACACAAACAAATGCCAGTGACTCTTGTGAACATTAGCCAACCAGCAGCTTTTTCTTATTGCCTGTCCTGTCCTATTTGAGAGATGGATATGAGAACGACGTAATCCCTGGCTGATTTTTTTGTAGGATGATTTTAACCCACAGCTCTTCTTTTTCAGCTAAACTTTCCTCACATTTTCTCATTTTTTTATTACACTACTCCCTCTCTCTCTCTCTCTCTCTCTCCCTCCTTCCTTCCTTCCTTTCATTCCTTGCTCTCTGTCATTCTCTCAGCGCTTCATTCTAATTTTGGAAGCATGGAACCTCAGGGAGCGCTCTCCCAAAGCTTTTTACGTCCTTGCCTCTCCTCCTTGCCTTCCTCCTCCTCCTCTGCCTCCTCCTCTTCTTTTTCTTTCGTCAAACAAGAGGAGAAAAGCATAAGGATCTTTTGATGCACTATACCAGAGCAATTTGGCTTCTCTTTGCCTCTATTTTTCTTGTATTGCAGTGAGAAGCCATGAAGAGGCAGACACAGCTCTGCTGTTGAACCAATCCTTTACATCACTTCTCAGCTAATGGAAATGCACTTTTTCTGGCAAGAAAGCACATTCCATTGATTTACTCCTGGTTTTGTTTTTTAATGGCTAATGGTTTACTGCTTGGCAAGCTTGGCAAGGAATTTAAGAGGGTTCAGTGTACCAGAGGAAACACAGATGTTCCTTTCATTTACCACAGGGACTGGTACATCTCAAAACATACCAGTTATTTTCTCTGGAAATGGACGAGTATTCTGCATGGACCTGGACTCCCAGTGGTGAATATTTACTGACCAGAGAGTCATATTTCAGATCACTAGTGATTGTGGCTTGTCTGTGGTTGAGGCTGCAGGAGACTGGTCATTACATCACAAACTTCACAGCTTGAGACAGTAGGAGTCCCAACGCAACCAAACCAGCTTTTGTCTAAAAACTCTAATGGAATCTGTAGTGAAATATTGAAATATAATTTAACAATTTAACAAAAGCAAAGCCTTTGGTTGACTGAAAGTTTTCACTTAATTCATTATTAATTTTTGTC